>NW_016812332.1:6132673-6165310 GCF_001698545.2 Rhinopithecus bieti | reverse complement strand
ATAATATAATATATAATATAAAACAATAAACATAAAACAGCTTGAAGTTCAATTTAACATAGTGACTCCCAATATATATTGCTTTTGAAGACATGTTGCAGATCAAATCAAATACAGGAAAAAAACCACACTCAGACCACATATACTGTATGATTAGGGCTACCAATTTGTCATTTCTGATCTAAGGAAATTGTAGCATACTTAGATTTTTCTTCTTTGTTGTGAGCCATCATTTATATTGAAGGAATAATAATTGACTAGTGGTTTATATATAACCCTAGAAAATAGACATGGGCAAGGACCAAATGTATGCCAGTGTTTATCTTTATCATGGAGAATAAGAAGTGATAATTCCAGGCAACCAAATATAGTTTTTAAGGAAGAAATATTTCTATTGTGGAGCACTATAATTTATCTACTTGCCATATATTAAAATAAAAAAGGAGAAGGGGAAGTATGAGGAGCAGGAGGAGGAGTGGGAGGATGAGGGAAAAAAGGGAGGAAAAGGGAGAGGAGAATGAGGAGAAAGAGAAGGACGGGGAGAAGAAAGAGTAGGAAGAGGAAGCAAAGGAGGAAGAAGGAGGAGAAGAAGGGGGAGGGAAGGAGAAGAAGAAATAAGAAGAAGGAAAAGAAGAAGGAGGAAGAGGATGAAACAGCAGCAAACTCTCACCACCTCATATAGCAAAAAATTGGCTTTTGGTTTGCACAAGACCCATAGTAATGCCTTTTTAATCCTTTTTATTTATTAATTGATTAAACAAATATTTTTGAGCACTTGCTCTATTCAAGGTTGTGTGCTGATCTCTGGGACATCTAGTGAATATTACACACATGGTCGCTGCCTTCATGTGGCAACAGTAAAGCAGACATTCTGCTTAGGACGATGTGCCAAATCCTGACTGCTAAATGCTGCCCTGCATTTTTGAGCCAACTATTTCATTATCTATGAAAATAAATTGATTTCTGATTTATAAAACATCAGCTGCTTATGAAATCATTTCTTATAAGTCAGTTACATGCAATCAGATGAATTCTGGATAAATTTTTTTTTTAATTATTTCTGGAAAATGACCTCACTGAATCTGTTGACAGCTTCATCCAAACCTTGTGATAGTCTCATCCAAGCACTAGCAACTTTTGGAGCTTGACCAGAGCGAACTTAGTCTTCCTTTGTCCTGTTATTCTCTCATATTGTGCCTTTCATATATTATAAAATAAACCAACTATAGCTACAAGTAAAAAAAAATAGTTATTAGTTTTATTATGAAGATGAGGAAAAGCCTATTTAAGAGAGAACATTTGAACTGAACTGGATTGGTATTTGATAGGAAGAGCATCTATCAATATACTTCCTGGTCTGGAAAATAATGTATGGTGCTGGTAAGTGTCTCATGGTGCCATGGTATTGGTAAGAGCAGGGTGTAGCAGAACACACACTATGTATGGAAGCTGTGAGTGGATGGGAGATTTGGTTTATACTCTGCAAGAATTTGAATATCATTTACCAGTATTTTAGAGATGATAGTGGGCCGATTAAATGCTTATGAATGGAAAGTAGCATTACTAATTAGAATGAATGTGATGAGCAAGAGATTGAACACGTGATGGTCAATTCAGAGAACAAACTAATTTTTTGAAATATGTTTTGTTAAAGGTCACTTTTGGGGGCATAACAAAATATAGTTTGCCAAGTAACCAGTTTTCACTTAATGACTAATTCCAACAACTAATCAAGCCACCAAATCACTTTACTTTCCCAACTCCCCTCACCCCCCAAAAAAGCTGGATTTTACTAATTTCTTACAAAATATACAGTAGTTTGTGTTGCATTGGAATATTTCAACAGTCTTTGCAAACCTTTTTCACCAAAGATGAGGTTTTGCTGTAGTTGTTTTGTACTACCTGTTTTGTTCTAGCTATTGCATCAGAACAGTAGATACGAAGTAAATTTCTATATTTTCCATAATTAGAGACTACTACTCTAAACAACAAGTGTGTCTATCTCTTGTAGATATTTTAATTCATATGTTATCTTTATCCCTTTGCTTAATGAACAGATTTTTACATGGGTCAATCAAATGAATTCTTCATGCACTCCTTTTCATTTCGAGAATTATCTGCCACATCATTCAGTTCCATGTACATGAAATAATAGATGTAATAATAATAGATTCTATAAATAAAGTTCATTAGTTATTTTTATTTATGATTTTTTAGATTTGTCAGTCTGTAACCAAAAGTATATGTGCATGTTCATTTTGGAATAGCCAAAATTCTTTAACCAAGGGAGTTATGATACAAATTAGATGCATTGTTCACGTAGCTATTATAGACAAACGTAGACGTAAGTTACAACAATTGAGAAGATAACGAACTATACTTAAGGGAAAGCCTATCCATTTTCATTAAAAAATGTTGATCATTAAAGAAGTGCTCAGTGTCTGAATTTTGAAACATACTGAAAACTAGCTTCAGTTGAACTGAACCCACATAAAGAGAAGTTGAAACATCAAGGCACTGAATTGAAAATATGACGAAGTGAAGCAACCCACTCCATTGTTTCTCAATTTCTTGTTATGTGATACTTAATGTATGACTTCAAAATAATTATTATTTCTTTTTTAAAAATTAATCAACCCAAGAATGGAACACTATCGCTAATTTATTGCAATGATGTAGCAAAAATAAAACACAAATTTCCAAAAAAAAAAAAAAAAAAATGCTCAGGCCTTATTGAAGCAGCTCATGCAAAAAAGGGGGGGGGAGAGTTTTAGATAAATAATTTTTTCTGCTAATTATAAATTACAAACTTTATAATTGGTCATTATGTTAGTTCTCAAAAGGATTTTTAAATATCACAAAGACAACATAACAGGTTCTTGAATTATGTTTGAAGCAATTAGAATGGGTACTAAAAAAGCCTGTTAACGGGACCTATTAACACATTGGTTGGAAACAATGGTTGAGGAATAAAATTATAGTTTTATTCCTAGATGGCTGATGAATCAGTTACTTTTCAAAGGTTGAAAGTACAGGAGGAAAGTATGTTTTTCAGGGACAACAATGAGAAATTAAGGACTTGTGGAGTAATACGTGTCAGAAGGACTGTGCAAAATGGTCCTTAAAAAATGAGATATTTGGGTCCTGGAACTCAAAAAAAATTACTTACAGTAATTAGAAAAAGGACAATGGAATTAACCAGTATTTATTAAACATCTACAATGTATCAGATGTTGGGGCAAGCTTTTTAAATACATGTACTCATTTAATCTTAAAAACAACCTGTGGAATAAATATTGCTATCTTGCATTTATCAATTAGTAAAATGGAGTTAAGAAAATGTACAATTAAGTTTTTACTGTTATAAAAGCAATGTTTTAAGATAGATTGTGTTATTTCTCCCAAGTTTGTGTCTCTTTCCCAGTAGAAATAGCATATGTCCCTGTCCCTTGCCATATGGCTCTCTGTGCCTCCCAGGGGAAGGAATATAGTTCACCAGATCACTGACATCATGCTTGTCTATATGACTTCCTACAGACATTTACATATGTTATATCCAATCAGAAACTTCAAGAACCGTCACATGGATATGACATTGTCCTTTTCATTTTTCCAGGAAACAAGGTTTGCTCCTTCAGCCTGGATCTAAAATAAGGACATGTAAAACAAAGCAGACCACACTTGACACGAAAAAATATATATAAGCAAGGAAATAAAACTTTAGTGTTGCAGCTCTCTAAGACTTGAAAGTTGTTTCTTAAGCAGCATAATTTAATGACAGTCAACTAATGCAGTGGCAAACCATGGAGCTTACACTCAAAAGTAAGTTCCATCTGACTTTAAAGTTCATTCACAGTATACTACATCATTCTCTTTCTCACTCATCATGTGATATGTAAAGCCATGGGTTGATTATGTAATTCAGAATTGAGTGTAAATGGCCATGAAAATGCCTTGAGAAATTTCCATTTGAGGAATATACACAGTATGAGGAAATAGAAAGGAGAACTAAGAAAAAAAAGAAATGAAAATTTTAATAGTGGTATAGTCAGTGCAGAAAAGAATTTTAATAAGGAAAAAATAATCTCAAATATCAAACATTGAAGAAAAATTAAAAGAATGAAAGCTAAGAAATAAATAAAAGGTTACCGGTCTTAGAAATCTGGAGATCATTCATCATTTTTTGTCAAAATCTGCTTGGCATATTGGCATACGTGAGGACTAAGATTTAAATGTAAGACAGGAGTCCTTAACCTTAGTACAAGAATCCTTTAGGAGAGAGCTGTGGATTACATGAATATGAATCATCAAGTGTATTGATTTTCTATTGCTATGGTAATAAATTGTTACCAACTTAGCAGTTTATAACAGCACAAATTTATTACTTCATAGTTTCTAGTGGTCAGAAATCTGACACAAGTCTCATCAGGCTAAAATATAGGTGTCAACATGTTGCATTGCTTCCTGGAGGTTCTCGCAAAGAAGCCACTTCTAAGCTTATTCAGGATATTGGTCAAATTCATTTTCTTACAGCTGTAGGAATGAGGATAACGCCATTTTCTTTCCTTCCTTCCTTCCTTCCTTCCTTCCTTCCTTCCTTCCTTCCTTCCTTCCTTCCTTCCTTCCTTCCTTCTTCTTTCCTTTCTTTTTCTTTCTTTCTTTTCTTTCTTTTCCTTCTTTCTTTCTTTCAGACGGAGTCTCACTCTGTCGCCCAGGCTGAAGTGCAGTTGCACCATCTCAGCTCACTGCAAGCTCTGCCTCCCAGGTTCACGCCATTCTCCTGCGTCTGCCTCCGGAGGACACCATTTTCTTCCTAGCTGTCAGTTAGGGGCTGTCATCAGCCCCTAAAGACCTTCTCTGGTCCTTTCACATGGCTCTCCACTTAGAACCAGCAAGGCACATCAAAGGCTTCTTACTATACGGATTTCTCTCAATTCCTCCTTCTTTTGGATCTCTTTTCCGTTATTCCTCTGCCCCAACTTGCTAACTGACTCTTCTCCTTTCCTTTTCTGCTTTTAAAGGCTTATGTGATTACATTAGGCTCACTGCAATAATCTGACATGTTATTTTTATTTTAACAGCAGCTGGCTGGGTGCAGTGGCTGAGACTTGTAATTCCAGCATTTGAGAGGCCCAAATGGGAAAACTGCTTGAGCCCAGGAGTTCAAGACCAGTCTGGTCAACAGAGTGAGGCCACATATCTACATTTTTTTTTAATTAGCCAGGGATGTTGGCATGTATCTGTAGTTGCAGTTACTCGGGAGGTTGAGGTGGAAGGATCGTTTGAGCCCAGAAGGTTGAGGCTGCAGCGAACCGTGGTTGTGGCACTGCACTCCAACCTGGGTGACAGATCAAGACCTTGTGTCAAAAAAAGAGAAAGAGAGAAAGAGAGACAGAAAGATGGGAAGACGGAGAGAGGGAGGGAGGGAAGGAAGGAAGGAAGGAAGGAGGGAAGGAGGGAAGGAGGGAAGGAGGGAAGGAGGGAAGAAAAGGTAGGTTCGGCTGACTAGTAACCATACTTCTGTCTGCAGAGTGTCTTCACAGCAGTTCATAGGTTAGTGTTTAATTGAATAAACAGGGCATAGGAAACTTGGGGCAGGGGAGATAGCTATAGAATTCTGTCTATCACATCAGAGACACTTGCTAAAAATATTAATTCTCAAGGCGTCTCCCATAAAAGCCTGTTAAAAAGAAGCTCTAAGATAAGACATTGGTCTATACTTTAATAAGTCCTATAGGCAATTATTTTCAGAATAATAATTGAAAACAGCTTCTTTCCAGGGTCAATGATGATTTTGTTATATCTAATGCCTTGAAATGCTATGAAAAATGTAGTAGGCATTTTCATTTTCCTAAGGCTAATTTATTAATTTCTTAAGAGCTAAAAGAGTTCTATGACTTAGAATACTTAATTTAATGAGTTAAATTTAAGGGCATGTATATGAAAAGAATGCAAGAGAATGGCCTACCCTTGACATTTTGATAGTAAAATAAAGAAAACGTACGGGATGGTAGTTTGAGAAAAAATCTGGTTTTAGGGAATTTTTTAGGATACACAAGAATTGAGCATATGGGGAAGAAAAGAATTTGTGGATGGCAGTATTCAAAGGCAGACTGGGGACAACTGAAGTGGCAAATTAATTGCAGTAACTAGATAAAAGGGATGGTTAGGAATGTTAATCTTGTAACAGAAAAGAATATTGTTCTCTTAGAGGAAAGAAAAAGGAGAAGGGATAAGTAAAGGTGCAGAGAAACTAAGATGGAATGGCTTCCATCTCCTCAATTAAGTAAGAGTTATATCTCTTACTCTTTTAGGAATTAGATGGCTTGAGCACTGTGGAATGAATCTAGGTAAAAAAACAAAGAGATAGCAAAAAAAGAGATTAGCAAAAAATAAAAATAAAATAACTGGGTCCTCAATGCTGCCCACTAAGAATATATTTTAAGGATTTGAACAAAAATGATAAAATATTTTCGGTAATAGCATCAAGTTTACTTTTATTTCAACATTATTCTTCTGTGGTCACATAGTTCAAATGAGTAGAGGATTTAAAAATCCAGTATATGTATGCCATTCCCAAACTGGCATTTTAGATAAAACTAATAGGATACACACTTTGCTGAGATGCAGGAGGACTGTATTTAAATCCCAAATTTATTTTTAGGTTTATTAGGGAACTTAAGGCAAAGCCTCTTATTCTGCATCAGCTTTCTCCTTGGCCAAATGAAAATAATACTGTTTGTCCTACGTAATCTACACAGTATACAAAGAAAATAAAATAAGACAAATATAATATACTTTTGAAGTTGAAAAGAAATAATAAACTGCATCTTACAAATTTATTGGTAGCTCTAAGGAGTACCAGATAATAGGGTATTAGTCTAACACCACAAATCATTCTCCACTCTCCACCAAACAGAAGCTTTGCTTTCAAAATTAAATAAACTCTTTTAAATTAAAAGGAAAAAATCTTTATCTCTGAACTTCCGCTTCCAACAACATGGAAGATTAAATAATTTTAAATGTCTTTACTTCATTTACCAAAAAATACTGGATAAAATATAAAAACACCCAGTGTTTCTGGTAAACTTGTTTTCAGTTGGCTACACTCACACAAATGTTTTGAATTGTTAAAAAGCAAAAGATTATAATTTGTTTTACTAAAGAAGAAAAGGATGTCATTTAAATGCAAAAATAGATAAAACCTACAAAACTGAGCAAATATTAACTATCATTAGGTTAATCCGTTAGAACAAAAAAATACCCGTCACAGAATCTTAGAAAATAAACAAAAGAACAGTTAACAATCTAATTGTATTTAGTTTTCTAAAATGAAGAAAACATGTATATGAGTTTTTTTTTAATCGGACAAAATTGGACATAAAAACATTACAAATTTTTTTCAACTTCGATTTTAGCTACAGGGTGTACATATACAAGTTTGTTCTGTGGGTAAATTGTGTGTCACTGAGGTCTGGTGTGCAAATGATTTCATCACACAGGTAAAGAGCATACTATCCAATAGGTATTTGTCCAATCCTCACTCTTCTCACAGACTCCGCCCTCAAGTAGGCCCCAGTATCTCTCATTCCTCTCTTCGTGTCCATGTGTACTCAATTCTTAACTCCCACATATAAGTGTGAGAATATGCAGTATTTGCTTTTCTGTTCTTGTGTTAATTCATTTAGGATAATACCCTCTAGCTATATCCATGTTGCTGAAAAGGACATGATTTCATTCTTTTATATGGCTGTGTGGAATTATATGGTGTATATGTACCATCTTTCCATTCGGTTCACAGTTGATGCACATCTAGGTTGATTCCATTTCTTTGCTATTGTGAATAGTGTTTTGATGAATACATGTGTGCATGTGTCTTTTTGGTAGAATGACTTATACGCCTTTGGATATATACCCAGTAATGAGATTGCTGTGTTGAGTGGTAGTTCTAAGGTCTTTGAGAAATCGTCAAACTCCTTTCTACAGGGGCTAAACTAATTTACATTCCTACCAACAGTGTAGAAGCATTCCCTTTTCTCCACTACTTTGCCAACATCTGTTATTTTTTCACTTTTTAATAATAGCCTGATGTGAGATGGTATCTCATTGTTATTTTGAATTGCATTTCTCTGATGATTAATCATGATGAGCATGTTTTCATGTTGGTTGGCTGCTTGTTTGTCTTCTTTTGAGAAGTGTCTGCTCATTTCCTTTGCCCATGTGTTCATTGGGTTATTTGTTCTTTGCTTGTTGATTTGTTTAAGTTAATTATAGATTCTGGATATTAGACCTTTGTCAGATGCATAGTTTGCAAATATTTTCTCCCATTCTGTAGGTTGTTTACTCTGGTGATAGTTTATTTTGCTGTGCAGAAGCACTTTAGTTTAATTAGATCTCATTTGTCATTTTTTGTTTTTGTTGGAACTGCTTTTTAGCATCTTCATCATGTAATCTTTGCCATAGCCTATGGCCAAAATGGTATTTCCTGTGTTTTCTTCTGGGAATTTTATAGTTTTAGGTTTTATATTTAAGTCTTTAATCCATCTTTAGTTGATTTTTGTACATGTTATAAGGAAGGGGCTGAGCTTCAGTCTTCTACATGACTAGCCAGTTATCCCAGCACCACTTATTGAATTTGAAGAAGTCATTTCTTCAGTGGTTGCTATTGTTCGACTTTGTCAAAGATCAGGTGGTTGTAGGTGTGTAATCTTACCTCTGAGTTATCTATTCTGTTCCACTGATCTATATGTTTGTTTGTGTACCAGTACCATGCTGTTTTGGTTAGTGTAGCCTTGTAGTATACTTTGAAGTCAGGTAGTGTTTTGCCTCTAGATTTGTTATTTTTGCTTAGGATTGTTTTGGCTATTTGGGCTTTTTACTGGTTTCATATGAATTTTAGAATAGTTTTTTTCTAATTCTGTGAAAAATGACATTGATAGTTTAATAGGAACAGCATTGAATCTGTAAATTGCTTTGGGCAGTATTGTCATTTTAACAGTATTGATTATTCCTATCCATGAGTGTGGAAAGTTTATCTATTGGTTTGTGTCATCTCTGATTTCTGTCAGCAGCATTTTGCAATTCTTGTTGTAGACATCTTTCACCTCCCTGGTTTGCTGTAATCCTAGTCATTTTATTCTTTTTGTGGCTATTGTGAATGGGATTACATTCTTGATTTGACTCTCAGCTTAGACATTATTAGCTTATAGAATTGCTACTGTTTCTGCACATTGATTTTATATCCTGAAACGTTACTGAAGTTGTTTACCAGTTGAAAGGGACTTACGCAGAAACTACATGGTTTTCAAGGTATACAATCATAACACCTGTGAAGACTGATAGTTTGACTTCCTCCTTTCCTATTTGGATGTCTTTTATTTCTTTCTCTTATCTGATTGCTCTGGCCAGGACTTCCATTACTCTGCTGAATAGGAGTAGTGAGATAGGGCATCCTCATCTTGTTCTGATCCTCAAGGGGAATTGTTCAGGCTTTTGCTTGTTCAGTATGATGTTGGCTATAGGCTTGTGAGAAATGGCTGTTATTATTTTGAGGTATATTATTTTGATGCCTAGTCTGTTGGGTTTTTAACATGAAGGGATATTGAATATTGAATTATATCGATAGCCTTTTCTGAATTTATTGAGATGATCATGTGTTTTTTGATTTTAGTTCCGTTTACATGAGGAATTATACTTATTGATTTGCATATGTTGCACTAATCTTGCATTCAAGAAATCAAGCCTACTTGATTGTGGAGGATTAGCTTTTTGATGTGCTGCTGGAATCAATTTGCTGGCATTTTGTTGACAATTTTTGTGTCTGTGTTCATTAGGGATATTGGCATGAAGCTTTCTTTATTCATTGTGTTTCTGCCAGGTTGTGGTATCAGAATGATGCTGGCCTCATCAAATGAGTTCCTCTTCCTCAATATTTTGAAATAATATCAGTAGCATTGGTACCAGCTTTTCTTTATACATCTGGAAGAATTTGGTAGTGATGCATCTGGTCCAGGACTTTTTCTGGTTGGTAGGTGTTTTATTACTGATTCAATTTTAGAACTCTTATTGGCATATTCAGGATTTCAGCTTCTTCTTGGTTCAATCTTTGGAGGTTGTATGTTTCTAGGAATTTATCTGTTTCTTCTAGGTTTTCCAGTTTGTGTACATAGAGGTGTTCATTATCATCTGTGAGGATTTTTTTTGTATTTCTCTGGGGTTGGTGGTAATGTCACTTTTGTCATTTCTGATTGTGTTTATTTAGATCTTCTCTCTTTTTCCTTTGTTATTCTAGCTAGATGTCTATCAATCATATTTATTCTTTAATAAACCAACTTTTGGTTTCATTGATGTTTTGTATGGATTTTTTCTCAATATTGTTCAGTTCATCTCTGACTTTGGTTATTCCTTGTCTTCTGCTAGCTTTGGGGTTGTTTTGCTCTTGTTTTTCTAGTTCCTCAATGTGTGACATTAACTTATTTCTTGGATATCTAACTTCTTGATGTAGGCATTTAGTGATACAAACTTTCCTCATAACATCGCTTTAGGTGTGTCTCAGATTCTGATATGTTTTCTCTTTGTTTTCATTAGTTTCAAAGAATATTTAGATTTCTGCCTAATTTCATCCCTATCCCAAAAGTCATTCAGGAACAGGTTGTTTAACTTCCGTGTAATTGTATGGTTTTGAGAGATATTTTTGGTATTTAGTTCTATTTTTCTTATGCTGTGGCATGAGTGTGTGGTTGGTATGGTTTCAGTTCTTTTGAATTTGTTGAGGGTTGCTTTATGATCAAGCATGTGGTTGATCTTAGAGACGGTGCCATGTACAGATGAAAAGAAGGTATATTCTGTTATTGTTGGGTGGAGTATTCTGCAGATGTCTGTTAGGTTCATTTGGTCCAGTGTAGAGTTTAGATCCCAAATATCTTTGTTACTTTTCTTCCTTAATGCTCTAACACTGTCAGTGGGATGTTGAAGTTTTCCACTCTTACTGGGTAGTTATCTAAGTTTCCTTGTAGTTCTGTAAGAACTTGTTTTATAAATCTGTGTGCTTCAATGTTAAGTGCATATATATTTAGAACAGTTAAGTCTTCTTGTTGTATTGAGCGTTTTATCATTATGTAATGTCCCTCTTTGTCCTTTTTAATCCTTGTTGGTTTAAAGCCTGTTTTATCTGAAATGAGAATAGTAACCCCTGCTCTTTTTTGTTTACCATTTGCTTGATAGATCTTTCTCCATCCCTTTACTTTGAGCCTACAGGTGTAATTGCATGTGAAATGGGTCTATTGAAGTAAGCATATCTCTTTAGCTAACTTGCCACTCTATGTCTTTTAAGTTGGGAGTTTAACCCATTCCCATTTAACGTTACTATTGATATGTGAGGATTTGATCCTGTCATCATATTGTTAGCTCATTGTTATGCAGGCTTGTTGTGTAGTTGCTCTATAGTGCCAATTGGTTGTGCACTTAAGTGGGTTTTTTTCATGGCAAGTCTTGTGGTGGTCTTTCATTTCTATGTTTAGCACTCCCTTAAGGACTCCTTGTAGAGCAGGTCTGGTGGTAATGATTTTCCTTAGGATTTGCTTGTTTGAAAAGGACTATTTCTCCTTCACATTTGAAGCTTAGTTTGGCTAGATACAAAACTCTTTGTTGGAATTTCTTTTCTTTAATGACGATGAATATAGTCTCCCAATATCTTCTGGCTTGTAAGGTTTCTGCTGAAAGGTCAACTGTTAGCCTGATGGGGCTCCCTTTGTGCCTGACCTGCCTCTTCTCTCTAGCTGCCTTTAAGACTTTTTCTTCCATGCTGACTTTGGAAAATCTGATGACCATGTTTTAAGAATGGTCATCTTATTTAGTATCTCACAAGAGTTATTTGAATTTCCTGAATTTGCATGTCAGCCTCTCTAGTGAGGCTGGGAAAATTTCTGTGGACAATATCTGCAAATATGTTTTCCAAGTTACTTTCTCTCTTTTCATCTCAGGAATACCAGTGAGCTATAGCTTTGGTCTTTTTAAATCCCATGTTTCTCGAAGTTTTGTTCCTTTTTAAATTCTTTTTTCTTTATTTTTATCTGCCTGCATTGCTTCAAAGCTATGGACTTCGGGGTCTGTGAATCTTTCCTGAGTTTGGCATATTCTGTTATTAATGCTTCCAATCTCACTCTGAATATTCTGTAGTATTCTTTTCATTTCCAAAAGTTCAGTTTGGTTATTTCTTCAAATGGCTATGTCATTGTTCAGCTCTTTGACAGTTATACTCTTTTTCTTGGATTGGCTTTCAACCTTCTCCTGTATCGCAATGAGCTTCCTTACTATCTATACTGAATTCCATGTCTGTCATTTCAACTATTTCAGTCTGGTTAAGAACCATTGTGGAGCTAGTATGGTCATTTGAAGGTAAGAAGATGCTCTGGCTTTTAGAGTTCCCTGAGTTCTTATGTTGGTTCTGTCTCATCTATGTGGGTTAATGTTTCTTTAATCTTTGAAATTGCTGTCCTTTGGATGATTTGGATGTGGCTTTTTGCTTTTATATTCTTTGACGCCCTTGAGGGTTTGACTGTGGTATAAGTTGGGTTTAGTCAATTGGCTTTGTTCCTAGACGCTTTAAGGAGCAAAGCTCACGTCAGCACTTCTGGGATGCATGCTGTAACCCTGAAGGGCTAGGACCAGGCCCAGAGCTTTATTCTCTAGCTCCCTGATGTTAATCGCTTGATGCACTGGAGGACCCAAGGTGTTGCCAGTCCACTGACAGCAGAACTCCAATGGAGGCTGCTGGAGCAAGTGCTCCAGTATGGCAATGGCGGATCCCTGTGTGCATGTGCACCAGTGGGGCAGTAAGGAAGGCTACGGATGAGTGCACACTACACACACTGATGAGGGTAGGCTGTGGGCTTGTGCATGCTTGTGGGGATCTGTCTGCAAAAGTGTTCCAACAGGGTGTACCAGTGAAAGAGGTATGGCAGTGACTGCTGGCAAGCACCTTGGCTGGGCAACTGAAGCTGCACTTTAAGCGAATGTGGCCAGACAGGACCCTGGGAGATGCTAGCAGACAGATCAGACTGGCCTCATCCACAGGCAAGACAGCCCTGCTCTGTCCAGGTATGGCAGCTAACAAAGCCTAAGCTTCCTAGAGGAATTTGTTGAGCCTTAGTGGATGGAGACCCATGGCCGTGCTCCACTGCCATAGTTCCCACGCCGAAACCTCTGGGCTCAATACAGGCTGGAGTTCTCTCTCCCCAAACCTCTGGGCAGTTCTCCCTGCCAGCTCATATGTCTGTGGGGGTCATAGGTTCTCCCACAGCTATGATCCCAGAGGTATATGGCAAGAGTGGGTTACTCCATGTCTATGTCACTCACTCCTTCCCTAGGAGCTACTTGGCACCAGGAATGATTCCTGGTGCTAGGCAACCCCATGCAGGGTACCCAGCTTCCTCCCCTTTCAGTCTGGAGTCTGCATTCTCCCTCTGTCCACTTACAGTTTCTTCTTTTTGAAGATCTGTTAAGCATATACCACTCTACTTATGGTCTGGTCCCCACAGGAGAAGTTCCTCCTGGCTGCATCTAGTTAGCCATCTTGACTTTTTCCCCTACACCATCACAGTTTTATTTCCTTGTACCTACCTTCTCTATACTGAAAATTACAGATTTCCTTTTGGTTTAACTCTTGCAAGTCTTTGTGTTTGTTTACCTTTCTAAAATTCTATAATTCATGTAATCCTAAATTCTTTGTAAATCAGAAAAGTATAAATGAAAATACATTATTCAAAATATAATAATTGGATATGTGCATCTGATAAAATATTCTTGATATTTATTTAAATCTTTATTCATTTTACAGAGTGAAGTGCCTGATTCTAAGATATGGTGGTCAAAGATGATATCTTTAAATATCTGCCCTTTCTCTTTTAAAGATACACCTAGGCAATGTCTGCCTATGAACTTTAAGTGTTGATCACTTACCTCCATTTTACCTGCACCCATTTCCATGCAGAACTCTTCAAGGGACCAACACCAGAGGCTGTAGTACCTTATGTGACAGGCAGTTTGACTGCACTTGGAATTGCCAGAGGCCCAAGGAGGAACTGGAATGTAAATATGGAACTCCAGTAATTACTAAATCCAGCAAAGTATTTAGCTATGGCAATTTTTAAAAAAAGATAATGGAGCTCAATTTGATATTGAAGAAAATAGAATATTTTCAATAAATTCTAAGAGGAAAATTACCATTTTAAATGTATTATAATAAAGATAAATATTGTCACTTCATAGTCAAATAGTCCCCCTTCTGATAATTAATGAGTCACAGATAGTGCTGATAAAACAAGGCCTTTATTCAAAATTTGAGTAAAGGATCAAAAAATTGCAATTGAGATGGAAGCCCAAGTTCTCATTGCTTTTGTTTCTTTTTTTTTCTTCTTTTTTGAGACAAGAATCTCACTGTCACCCAGACTGCAGTGCAATGACACCATCTCAGCTCACTGCAACCTCCACCTCCCAGGTGCAAGCGATTCTCCTGCCTCAGCCTCTCGAGTACCTGGGATTACAGGCGTGTGCCACAACTCCCAGCTATTTTTGTATTTTTAGTCAAGATAGGTTTCACCATGTTGGCCAGAATAGTCTCGAACTCCTGACCTCAGATGATTCGCCTATCTCGGTCTCCCAAATTTCTGGGATTACAGGCGTGTGCCACCGTACCCAGCCCTCACTGCCTTTGTTTCTTAGTAGAGTGACCTTGAGCTATTTGTCTAATATTTCTTAGATTTTTAATCCTTAAAATCAGTTGGCCAAGGTAAATAGCAGTTAGCATTCTTTACAATTTTTGAATTCTATCAACTTAAATTTAAGCTCCTATTAATTAACAAATTATAAACTCAAACTAATCTCTATGTTTCTATCTGATCTGGTTTGACTGCATCCTCACCCAAATTTTATCTTAAATTGTAGCTAACATAATCCCCACATTTTGTGGAAGGGACCCAGTGGGAGGTCATTGAATCACGGGGGCAGGCTTTTCTCATATTGTTCTCATGATAGTGAATAAGTCTCATGAGATCTGATGGTTTTATAAAGGGCCATTCCCCTGCACACACTCTCTTGCCTTCTGCCCTTTAAGGTCTGCCTTTGCTCCTCCTTTGCCTTCCACCATGATTGTGAGGCCTCCCCAGCCATGTAGAACTGTGAGTTACTTAAATCTCTTTCCTTTATAAATTGCACAGTCTTGGTATGTCTTTATTAGCAATAAGAATGGACTAATACAGTACATTGGTACTGGTAGAGTGAGGTACTGCTGTAAAGACACCTGAAAATGTGAAAGCAACTTTGGAACTGGGTAATGGACAGAAAGTGGAACAGTTTGGAAGGCTTAGAAGAAGATAGACAAATGTGGGAAAGTTTGGAACTCCCTAGAGACTTGGAGGGCTCAGAAGACAGGAAGGTGCGGGAAAGTTTGGAACTTCCTAGAGACTTCTTGCATGTCTTTGACCAAAATGCTGACAGTGACACAGACAATGAAGTCCAGGCTGAGGTGGTCTCAGGTAGAGATGAGGAACTTGTTGGAAATTGAAACATAGATGGTTCTTGCTGTGATTTAACAAAGACACTGGTGACATTTTGCTCCTGTCC
This sequence comes from Rhinopithecus bieti, assembly GCF_001698545.2. NCBI lineage: Eukaryota > Metazoa > Chordata > Mammalia > Primates > Cercopithecidae > Rhinopithecus > Rhinopithecus bieti. Next base: position 6,149,689 of record NW_016812332.1, on the reverse strand, counting down.
TAGAGATCTGTGGAACTTTGAACTTGAGAGAGATGATTGGGAGCATTTGGTGGAAAAAATGTCTAAGCAGAAAAGCATTCAAGAGGAGGCAGAGCATAAAAATTTGGAAAATTTGCATCCTGATGGTGCAATAGAAAAGAAAAACACATTTTCTGGGGAGAAATTCAAGACTGCTGCAGAAATTTGTATAAGTAACAAGGATCCTAATGTCTCCAAGGAATGTCAAATACCTTTGCAGCAGCTCCTCCCATCACAGGCTGGGAGGTGGCCTAGAAGGGAAAAATGGTTTCCTGGGCTGGGTCTAGGGACCCCCTGCTGTGTGCAGTCTTGGGACTTGGTGCCCTGCATACCAGCCACTATAGCCACGGCTAAAAGGGGCCAAGCTACAGCTCAGACAGTGGCTTCAGAGGGTGCAAGCCTCAAGCCTTCACAGCTTCCATGTGGTGTTGAGCCTGCAGGTGCACAGAAGTGAAAAATTGAGGTTTGGGAACTTTTGCCTAGATTTCAGATGATGTATAAAAACGCCTGGATGTCCAGGCAGAGGTGCTGCAGGGGTGGAGCCCTCATGAAGAACCTCTGCTAGGGCAGTGAGGAAGGGGAATGTGGGCTTGAAGGTCCCAAACAGAGTCCCCACTGGAGCACTGCCTAGTGGAGCTGTGAGAAGAGGGCTACAGTCTTCCAGACCCCAGAATGGCAGATCCACTGACCACTTGCACCATGAGCCTCAAGAAGCCACATATACTCAATGCCAGTCCAAGAAAGCAGCCAGGTGGGGGGCTGTACCCTGCAATACCACAAGGGTGGAGCTACCCAAGGCTGTGGGAGTGCACCTCTTACATCAGTGTGCCCTGGATGTGAGACATGGAGTCACAGAAAATCATTTTGGAGCTTTAAGATTTGACTGCTCTGTTGGATTTCAGACTTGCATGGGACCTGTTGCTCCTTCCTTTTGGCCAATTTATTTCATTTGGAATGGGTGTATTTACCCAATGTCTGTATCCCTATTGCATCTAGGAAGTATCTAACTTGCTTTTGACTTTACAGGTTCATAAATGGAAGGGACTTGCCTTGTCTCAGATGAGTCTTTGGACTATGAACTTTTGCGTTAATGTTGAAATGAGTTAAGATTTTGGGGGACTGTTGGGAAAACATGATTGGTTTTGAAATGTGAGGGCATGAGATTTGGGAGAGGCTGGGGTGGAAAGATATGATTTGGCTGCACCCTCACGCAAATCATATCCCATAATCACCACGTGTCATGGAGGGGAACCTGGTGAGAGATAATTTAATCATGGGGGTGGTGTTTTCCCATGCTGTGCTCATGACAATGAATAAGTCTCAAGAGATCTGATGGTTTTATAAAGGGCAGTTTCCCTGCAAAGCTCTCTTGCCTGCTGCCATGCAAGATGTGCCTTTGCACCTCTCTTGCCTTCCACCATGATTGTGAGGTCTCCCCAGCCATGCTGAACCGTGGGTCAGTTAAACCTCTTTCCTTTATAAATTACCAGTCTTGGGTATGTCTTTATTAGCAGTATGAGAATGGACTAATATACTACCCTCTTTTATACCTTTGGTTATTGAAATTAATTCAATATAGTCTTTTGAATACAATTATTATACTATACCTTTATATACCCTGTCAGCTAATCTCTGAATATCTTTACTGGTACTCAGATGACAATTGATTCTATGTGATCGTTTATTATATTATATATAAATGGCTAATTTACCACCAGAGTAATAAATGATTTTACCTAGTTATTGTCAATACATTGTAGAACACTGAATTGTTTCAAACGTCATCTGGAAAATAAGAAATCATCTTTACTTTAGATAAGATTATTTCATTCATTTGTGGTTTTCTATTAGAAATAATCTAAGACTTTAAAAGCAACAAGAAGTTGACACATGCTCACCTAATCCTGTAACAAATGACTTGACACTAGATTCAAAATTTACCATCAGAAGCTGCTTTGAGTAATGAATTCATCAAAATGAATGTGAGAATAAGTAAAATTTCACAATTTTATTCCCTTTGTTTTGGTGTTTAGCCAAATATTTTAACTGCAACATTCCTTTTTTCTCTCCATCATTTAAGGCCACTCACATGAAAACTCTTAACTGAAGTCTTTGATTGTTAATCTGTTTTTTCTCTTTATTCTTCTAACACATCACTTGAAATCATGTTCTTATACCAATTTCATTATGCTTTGCAATTAAATGTATCTTTACACATACATCTTTTAGTATACTGCAAACTTCTTGACAGTTTGGGATACTTCAGTCTCTTAATTCAGAGGTTAACAAATCAGATCCATGTGCCGATTCTATCCAGCTGCCTCTTTTGCAATGTCTTTTTGCACAACCATTCCCATATTGTCATGCCTTTTATACTACAAAGGCAGAGTTGAGTTGTTGCAACCAACACAATGTGGTCAGCTAAGCCAAAAATATTTACTACCTAGACCTTTACCAAAAAAGTTTGCCCACTCTTGCCTTAAATAATCTAGCACACTGCCTCACATGGCATAGAAGTTCAATAAGTAGCTAGTAAAAGAAATGATGGAAAGGAAAGAGACAATGGCAGAATGCTCAAGAAGGAAACTTAGATTGACAAGGGAAAAAATTGAGGATCATAGATCAGAGGTGTCATCTTAGAGGAAAAGTAAGATAACTTAAGTGTAAGTACTTATAACAGTGTTAGTCATGTGGTAGAGATGAAATAAATGTTTATTTTTAAAAGGAAAAACAAAAGAAAAGACTTTATGATACTGATAGCACTCAGAATCCAGGTAAGCAGTTCTGGTTGCATATTCAGGTATCTAATGGCCCATGGTCAGGTGCTCCATTTGTGCCAGGTCTCAGTAGCCTGCCATGAGCTGGATTTCAAATGTAGATGTCTATGCTGCAGATGTCAAGGTCTTGTACAGATTTCTAGAGTTCTCTCTCTCTGTCTTTCCACCTCTCTCTTCTCCATGTTATGCTTTCCTGTATCATACCCTGAAAATTCTAACCACCCAAACCTCCCAGATTCACAACTATGTCTCTTTATGTCAGAGAGACCACGGGATTCTGTTTGACTTTCCTCTCATGTGGTGCTTCCTGGAAACTCTCCGATGATATGCTGGGCAATTTTAAGGAGCACTTCATTTGTTTTCCTTCTTTTAGTAAGCTTCATTTTGTGTTACCTATTGTCCAATGTCTAAAAAACGTTAGCTCATATATTCTGCCTGATTCTTTCATTTAAGGTAACAGAGTAAATCTACTCTCTGTTACTCTTTTATGCATAGAAGTAGGTGCACTTCTTTTTTTAACGGTCCAGAATCATATGATCTTTTTTGTTTGTTTGTTTAGACAGGGTTTCCCTATGTCACCCAAGCTGGAGTGTACTAACAAAATCTAGGCTTCACTGCAACTTTGCCTCCTTGCCTCAAGCAATCTTCCACCTAAGTCTTCCTGGTAGTTGGAACTACAGGCATGCACCACCACACCCAGCTAATTTTTAAATTTTTTTTGTAGATATAGGATCTCCCTATATTGCCCAGGTTGGTCTCAAACTCTTGGTCTCAGTGATCCTTTCTTCTCAGTCTCCCAAAGTGCTGGGATTACAGGTGTGAGCCACGGTGCCTGGCCTATAATTTTAATTACAGTAGATTTATATTACACTTAAAACTATAGGTGCACAAATTCCCTATTATTATAATTCTTCAGACTTCTCATATGCAAGGGGACCTGTTAAGATACTCAGTGTTGGCCGGGCACGGTGGCTCAAGCCTGTAATCCCAGCACTTTGGGAAGCCGAGACGGGCGGATCACAAGGTCAGGAGATCAAGACCATCCTGGCTAACATGGCGAAACCCCGTCTCTACTAAAAAATACAAAAAAAAAAAAAAAAACTAGCTGGGCGAGGTGGCAGGCGCCTGTAGTCCCAGCTACTCGGGAGGCTGAGGCAGGAGAATGGCATGAACCCGGGAGGCAGAGCTTGCAGTGAGCTGAAATCCGGCCACTGCACTCCAGCCTGGGTGACAGAGCGAGACTCCATCTCAAAAAAATAAAAATAAAAATAAAGATACTCAGTGTTCAGGTGAATATTAGAATATTATCACCATGTTCCAATAAGATTTAATAACATTCCCAAAAGATTTCTATGGGAATTGCAACAGGATAGCAATCTCAGTAAAACTGACAAGCTTGCAAGAATAAGCTTTCCAATTGTTTCTTCAAATATTTTATATACATCAAAATATTTTTTTCTGTTTTTCCTTACAGTTATTTTTTCCCCTTTTTTCTTGTCCTTACTTTGTTAACTTTCCACTTTTACATTTATTTTGTGCTGGGTGCAGTGGCTCATGTCCGTAATCCCAGCACTTTGGGGAGCTAAGAGGGGGCGGATCACTTGAAGTCAGGAGTTCGAGACCAGCCTGGGCAACATGATGAAACCTTATCTCTGCAAAAAAATACAAAAAAATTAGTCAGGTGTGGTGATGCATACTTATAGTCCCAGCTGCTGGGAGGCTGAGGTAGGAGAATCACCCAATCCTGGGAGGTGGAGGCTGCAGTGAGCCGTGATTACACCACGTCACTCCAGACTGGGCAACAGAAGTGAGATCCTGTTTCAAATAAATAAATAAATTTATTTTGTTGCTACTATGAATAAAAATATTTTTCATGTGGGACGCATTGTTTATCAACATGAGATCTATTGACTGATTACCATCTTTGTCTACAGAAACTGCTGAACTTAGTTATTTTAAAGATTTATAGTTTTTCCCTCTCTCTAGATTTATATATTATACTTTTCACTTTTTTTTGTTTTTTTCCAGAACTAGGTAAAATCACAGTCTCGTTAATTTTAATGAAACTTCTGCACTGTTTTATGACCATTCAGTTTGACTTTTACTAGTGGCTGGGATAGATATCCTTGATCTTGTAAAGTACATCCCTATTTCTGTTTTACCAAAAGGTTTTTTAAATATGGATATGATTTTCAGCAAATATTATTTTTGCATCTATCAAAATGATCCCTTTATCTTTTGTTATCATCTTTTATGATATAATCTTCAATAATACAATGAATTATATGAATTTATATATTGAAATATTCTTAGATTAATGGAACAATTTGTATTTGGTAATATTCCTATTATAGTAACATTTTAAAATATAATTTTAAGACATTTATACTATTTAATACAATTTTAATACAGTTTAATGCTATCAGATTTAATATGTTAATAATTTAAGATTTTTCCACAAAAGTGTATAAAATATACTTTTTCTTTTTTGCTGTATTTACTGGATTTTGAAATCTGAGATTTTCTAGATTCATGCAATTATTTTGTAACTTTTCCTTTAATAAAGGTCATTTTGTATATAGTTTGTAAGTTATCTGATTCATGATGGAATTATTTCTATCAAAAAATTTCTTGATTCTAGCAACTTCTTTGGAGGTAATTATTAAACACTTTTTTCATTATTTTCATGATTGTTATTTTTCTTCACTTGGAGTCACATTTACATATTTCACACAAAATTATTTAATTGAGGTTACAAATTTACTTCTTATACATACAATAGGCTATTCTTAGAGAACTTTTAGTTAGTTATATAGAAAAATTATGTGGAAACTATAGTATCCAAATACCCGCTTTACACACAAATAGTTTCCCCTATCATTAACATTGTGAATTAGTGTGGTGTATTTTTTGTAATCAATGAGGCAAGATTTAGACATTATTTTGAACTGAAGTCCGGAGTTAACATTCGAGAACACTCTTTGTGTTGTACATTCTGTGAGTTTTGACAAACGTACAATGACATGTACTCACCATTAGAATATCATATAAAATAATGTCACTGCCCTAAAAATCACTCGTTTTCCACCTATTCATCCTACCCTGTCTCCTCCCAAACTACTGGCAACCACTGATCTTTTTACTGTTTCCATAGTTCTTACTTTTAGAGTGTGATATGATGAATTAGAATCACAATATGTAGCCTTCTCAGATGGTGTCTTTCACTTAGTAATATGTACTTAGGGTTTCCTTATACCTTTCCTTGGCATTCCTGCTCATTTCTTTTTTAACTAAATAATATTCTACCACAGTTTGTTTATATCTATTCACCTATAGAAAGATGACTAACACTGCAACAAATGTCTAGGTACAGGTTTTGCATGAGCAAAAGTTTTCCTTTGGGTATATACCAAGGAGCACTTCTAGAGTCTACATATAAGCGAGGTCCTGCAGTACTTGTATTTTTGTACCTGGCTTGTTTTACTCAGCATGATACCCTTCAGGTCCATCTACATTGTTGCAAATGACAAAATTTCTTTTTTTTTATGATTGTATACAAAAAGTCATCACCATACCCAAGGACATTTAAATTTACTACTATCTTACCTTCTGGGAGTTTCATAGTTTTGTGTTTTGCACTTAGGTCTATGATCTATTTTCAGTTAATTTTTGTGAAAAGTAGAAAGTCTGTGTCTAGATTTATTTTTTGTATGTAGATGTCCAGTTGTTCTAGCACCATCTGTTGAAAAACTATCCTTTCTCCATTAAAATGCCTTTCTTCCTTTTTCAAAGGCCAGCTAAGTATACTTATATACATGTATTTCTGGGCTCTCTATTCTGTTCCATTGATTTATTTGTCTACTTTTCATACCACAATGTCTTGATTTTTTTAGCTTTATAGTAGTGTATCTTGAAGTTCAGGTGGTATCAGTTCTCTTTGTTCTGCTATTTTGTCTTGGCTATTTTGCATCTCCTTTCTCTATATATAAACTTTAGAATCCATTTGTTCGTGTCCACAAAATGACTTCTTTGGATTTTATTTGTTGAGATTTTGTTTGAATCTGTAGATCAAGTTGGGAAGAACTGACATATTTACAATATTGGGTTTTCTTATCCATAAACATGAATACTTCTCCATTTATTTAGATTTTCTTCAATTTTCATCATGGAAGTTTTTTTGTTTTCCAGATATATGTATGTCCATATAGATCTAAATATAGATCTGTTAGATCTAATAATCTAATATACCTGATATTCTAGTTCTTCCCAACTTGATCTACAAGTTCAAACAAAATCACAACAAACAAAATCCCAAGAAGTCATTTTGTGGATGTGAACAAACTGATTCTAAAGTTTATATATAGAGAGAAAAGAGATTCAAATATCTAATAGACATATATCTAATTAGATATATATCTGGAATATATGTATTTTATATATGGAAACATATAATATATNTTTTGTTTTCCAGATATATGTATGTCCATATAGATCTAAATATAGATCTGTTAGATCTAATAATCTAATATACCTGATATTCTAGTTCTTCCCAACTTGATCTACAAGTTCAAACAAAATCACAACAAACAAAATCCCAAGAAGTCATTTTGTGGATGTGAACAAACTGATTCTAAAGTTTATATATAGAGAGAAAAGAGATTCAAATATCTAATAGACATATATCTAATTAGATATATATCTGGAATATATGTATTTTTATATATGGAAACATATAATATATATATTATATACATATCTGGAAATATATATATCTGAAAAACTAAAAACTTCCATAATGAAAATATATTTTTTAATATATATAGTATATACAAATATGTATATTTCCATATATATCGTATATGGATTTTGATAGATTTATATATTTATATATTTCATTTTTGATGCCAATGTAAATGTTGTTAGCTATTCACTTCAATATCTAATTGTTCATTCCTGGTTTGTAGAAAAGCAATTGATTTTATGTATTAACCTTGTATATTATCTTGCATTTTGTATATTATCTTGCAACATGCTGAAATTATTTATTAGTTCCAGGAATTTTTGTTGAGTCTTTGGATTTTCTACATAGACAATCATGTTGTCTACAAACAAAAGCAATTTTATTTTTTCTTTGTCAATATGTATAGCTTTCATTTTCTTTTTATGTCGTATTGTGTTTGATAGGACTTCTGGCACATTGTTGAATAAAAGTGGTGAGAAATTATATTCTTTCCTTCTTACTGATCTTAGTAGAAAAAAACTTATTTCTCACCACTGTGTATAGATAAAATTTTTATATTAATATTTGTAAAAGTTATGTTTTCTGTGTTAATATGTACTCTTTTTTTTCATTAAGTGAATTAGAAATGTAGCACATTATTTTAAACCACTTATTTTATTTATGAATTTGTGTTTTTTAGTTTACTTCTTTGTTACTACCAATTAGATGATGTACAGTACTAATGAACCTATACTGAAAGTTTTTAAGAATGTTATTGATTTTCTTTAAATAAAGGCAGTTTAAATGTCATATTAATGACTAGTGTCACATTCCAAACCTTTATAGAATTACGTATTTTCCCAGAACCTGTACTATTTGTGGTTTGTGGCGTATTTGAAAATTGGTCTTTAATGTGTTGCTTATATCTTCAGGGTATAACAGTTATTCTTGGTGTTTCCCATCTGTGAGTTGCAAACTCTCCTAGGTTTAAGAGCAAATATAAACTTTTCCCATGTTCTCCTTTGATGATTTCACTGGCGACCTGAATGGGGAAAAATTAAATTTCAAGGAATAGGTTGCTTCCTCCCTTGTAAGGCTCTGCTTGCATCTGTGACCTGTATTATGTGGGAAGATAATAACAAGCATGGAATACAGAGAGATAGATATACTTTATTTTCAGACACAAACTCCATTCATTCCTTTATATATAAGAAAATACTGCTTAGCTTTTAGAATAAGTTAAGTTTCATGTCTAGGAATAGGCAAGATGTTTATACTAATCCAAACTCATTTGCTAAGGAAAAAAACTAAAATAGACCATTTCATATTGCAAATTATCTGTCCTTTCCATGTGAATTTTAAGGCAATATTTTATAAAATATGTTAATAACTATAGAAGCCATTATGTCTGAATACTTCCTAATCTTCCCTAAGGCAACATTAGAAAGCCTGTTTTTTATAGATATGAGTGAAGTCTTTATATGGGGCTTATGGAAAAGAAAGTAGTCATAAAAAATTGTTTAAAAGAGAAAGAAATTTTAGTTAACAAGAATATGTATTTCAGCGGGGGAAAAAAAGAGGATTTTATAAATGGAGAAAATTTCAACTTTTTAATGGTAACAATAAGCTCCAAAATATTCTCCATGGTATAGGTTCAGTGAAGTCCTAAACACGTGTAAAGTTTAAGAACCCAAAACCAAGTAACAATGGGCGATAATTAATATGACACTAAAAAAAAAAATCTCTATGGCTATTAAAATTTTGGAAAGGATATTCACACTTTTTTGACTTGTACAAAAGATATGTTAAATGCTCCTGAGTTTACAAATTAACATTGTGAAAATTGGCTGTCTCTTCATGTACTTTTCCACAAGATTATATAATCCTATAATATAATACCATGGTAAATTGCAGCCTTAGTGTAATATCTTAGAATCTTACTTACAAAGCTACTTTGTGGTGACATGTTTGTTTATTTTCAGCACTTTTGATAGCACCTCCAGTGAAAATACAAATTAGAATTTTCCTAAAATAAAAATATTTTATCTTTCAAAGGTATACCTGGGAATGTCTTTGGAAATACAATAGGTCAGTCATCATGCTTCAATAGTAAATTGCTATTGAAGCTTCAGTCAATAGCAAATTGCTATTAAGGCAATTTGTCTTAATAATTTTATTTTTAAGGAAACAAATTGAGAAGATTTAATCACAAATTTAATATCTGCAAATGTGAAATCTTGTGTGAAAACCAAAACTGTATGTAACTGTGATGACTGTATCATCAGGCCAGTGTGTTCAGGATAATTGAATTTGTATGTACATTGCAGATTGATACCATATTCCAGAGAAGTACATACACCAGAAAAAAGAAACAGCATAATAGATTAGATGTATGTTTTGTGGCTGAGGAAATATAAATGGACCTGAGGGTATCTGAATGAACACTAATCTCTGTTTTAAAATGAAAATAAAATAATACAAACTCTTTTCTGGTACAGGATATGAAAGAATATTTGGGTTTTTTAAATAAATCTGTGATGTTGTTGCTAAAGTCAGTAAGCTCTTAAAGACTGCCAATCAATAGTTTCAAAGCAATTGGAAACTTATGTATGGCAAACATGTATTATAAGATCGATTTTTACAGCAGAAATCTATATATCAAGCAGGTTCGTTGGAAGCAAATGATAAAATGAATACAGCTCTAGAAGGAGAGTACTCAAGATGGTGTGCTATCAGCCAAGGTGATATATATTATAAAAGACAACTGAGGGGCAAAGCTACAGAAGGATAATCAATTTTTCTGATGGTGTACAATGACTCGCCTGTTTTCTTCTTAATACACTGTCAAATAAGAAATGAATATTTGTTAGTGGATTTTTTTGATCAGTAGAAGTATTGCAAGAATCATTAATTGCCTTTCCAAAATGTTTAAGGTATAGGTACCTAACGAGTAGGACAATTATTTCTTCTATTAGGATTAATCATTAATCAAACTGCAATGTAGTTTTGAGTCTTCCATAATGTCTTTAATTTCTAGGTAAGAGAGAATGAATCTGACTTTCTAACTTAATCATACATCTATTGCTTTGTTTTGGTTGTTGAGATAGGGTCTCACTCTGCCACCCAGGCTGGAGTGCATGGTCACGGCTCACTGTGTAGGCTCAACCTCCTTGGGCTCAAGCAATCTTTCCACCTTAACTTCCTGAGTAGCTGAGACTACATACAGGCACTTGCCACCAGACCCAGCTAATTTTTGTGTTTTTTGTAAAGGTGGGGTTTTGCCGTACTGCTCAGGCTGGTCTCGAACTCCTAAGCTCAAGTGATTTACCTTCCATGGCCTCCCAAAGCGTTGGAATTACAGGCGTGAGCCACTGCGCCTGACCCCTGCAATGTTCTTTATTTTATTATCATAACAGAACATCCAAAATTTCTATAAGGTATCAATTTTTATTTAGCATCTTAAAAATTTTTCATCTTACCCTTAGACAGGAAACCTTTATCACTAATATTAAATTTATCATAATGCACTCTAGAAAGTCATGAAACTGTGCACTGTTTTCTATCTTTAAAAAGTAATGACAAATAAATAAAGCATTTATAGTCAAAGAAATCAGCACACTGATTTCAGAGCAAAGTTTTCTTTTGTAATTTATTTCTCTTTAAAGTGGAAATTAAAGTGTTAGTTCAGCATTTGAGAAATATAAATGCAGTTGCAGCATTAAATACTCGTTGGCTTTCAAGCTAGTAATCTCCATTCTATATGAAATGTCTATTATTTATTACAGAAATTTCTAAGCTCTCTGACTTGTCAATAAGTCAATGTTATAAAAATATTCTTTATCATATCATGCCCAAATCTGTAAAATCATTGTGATATTTTTTTCTGCATGTTGATTTATTTCTATTTATACAATAAAAACTTTGTGACAAGCTTTTATTACTAACCTCACTCACTACTACTAAAAAGGCACATACTGGATTTGGGGCTAGTTACTAAAGGTAATAAATATATATTGTAATTAGACAAACCTTGAGTGTTTGTAGAATTTAAATTTATTACAAGAAGCAACCAGTCTTAGATGGTCATTCTCTTATATAGAAATCAATTAAAATTAATTTTCCAAATTTAATCCATAACTATATTTGGAAACTAGCAAAGACTGTTTCTCAGGTAATCTGTAGATACAGGACAGAATAATTTTGTTATAACATTTTTTTAAGTTCTCTTTTCACCTAACACTTTTATTTTTCAATTGTCAATGGATGAGAACATTGCTTTAGAAAGCTCTTTGGGGTATTCAAGTTTGATTTAGATCCTGGCTAAGTACTATGGGTTACAGTTCACTAGGAAATAAAATATAATCATAATTTAACCAAATACATGAGCCATGAATTTTTGTTTTCTGCTTTAATTAAAGTATAGCCTTCTAAACTTTCTATGTGAGTGATACTAGCAAAATTAATCAATACTTCCTTTTACTTCAAAGAATTTGAAATAAACTTATGTCACGGAATTTTTTAAAAGAAACAGAGCATAGTTAAGAATGTTGATATTTACTAGTTGCAGAATTATCTCTTATTTGTTATGGAGTTCTCATTGCCACTGGTTTTAGGACTTAAGCATCACAAAAAAAGGAATAAATTTAGGATTTTGTTATCACATTAAAGATTTGTGTCTGTCTTCTATCAGTTCATAATTTCATTGCCGAGTACTGCTACTAGATTCCATCCGGTTTATTCATCACCCAAATTTAAAATCTGCAGAAAGATTCCAGTCAATGATGAGACATAAAGTGCATTGGTATTTGTCTTACTTCATCTTAATTGTGATGCTCATTACCAGAAATTCCTGACTGTCTGTTTTCCTAGGCTACAAAATAGATTAGATATTGCAAAAGTTCTATATTTTCTTGCATAAAAAGAAGAAAACAGCATGTAGTGTTAAGCTAAAATGGATGATAGCATAATGAACACACTGTCACAGAATATTTTCAAACAGAGGTTATATGGCCATCTGTTAGAACTCCTATGCTGGGTTGAATATTTTTCACTATGCAAATATCTAAACTAACTTCTAAAAAAAATAAAACCAAAAAACCTCAAAGATTCTAGTGAAACAGCAGTCCCTGTCTGTTAACACTGTAGGGGCAACACACATGAAAATAGTGCCTACAACACAAAATACGATGAAAATATGAAATTTTCAAAATTAGTAAATTTTTAGTTGGCATTTATGACAATCAGTAATTGTTAAGCCTCACTCATTGATTGACTAAATGCACAAATCGTCTATTGTTCCATATTTAGGATTGTGTGCTACTAATGCAAACCAATTTAAGTTTCAGTTACTTGGCATTGCACTCAGTGGACTCTATGTCTTAAATAACTTGCACACAATGAATTGTATACTACTCTAGAACGTCATCCCTAGTTGGTTAAATCTGAAACACAATTCTCTATTCCCCTAGGTAGAATGAAGCACCACCTTCCACTAGGTGATGTAGTGCAACAAACACCTTGCCTATAAGACATCTGTTTTCCCACTGACAATGGACCAAAACAACACTTCAGACTCAGAAGGAAAAATATGCCTTCCTTTCAGAGCAGTGCAGACATAAATCCTAATGACCTGATACTTCTAACTATCTACTTTAACAGTGTTTTTTGCTGTTCTCCAGCAGGGTTTTGTAATGAGCTGAGAGTAAAATGCTACCCACACACTTAAATCAGGCTTGGGGCTTAATAACATTTTTTTCTCAAACACCCATTTTCTACTTTGTCTTCCTAATTATTGTCATCGGTGTGCACTTTTTTTTCTTTGAGAGAAAATACTGACATTTTTGGAATGACACGCTGAAATGGTGTCTTTGTTTTATTGATGACACTGCAGCATGTAACACTCACAGAACAAAAACTTTGTTGATGAGACCAGAAATTAAGAGCAAATTAAACAAAGAAATAAAACAGGACTTCCTAATTAATCGTAGATTTTTCTGTAATCTTCCCTGTGTGCAAACCTAGGTGTATAAAATAATGCTTAATATCTGACACTGATTAAAGTTCCAAGTTACCAAATGAAAGGAATAATGTTTTGCTCATGCACATTAAATGTGTCTTTAGAAACTTCTGAAGCTAAAAGAGAGTTAAGTTTTGCAAGAATGAGCAAGCTTTTAACAGTGTAGCTTCCATCTCCTCAGCCTGATTAATGAGCAAGTTTTAGGAAGGAATTGTGATAAGATACATACTAGAAGAGATTCAGAAGCCCTATTAGCCTCTGGTCTTGAAGTCTATGTATGTCAGTTTTTTTATGCAATGCTCTCTAACACTAACATTGCTATGATGGTATTCCATTTCCAAAATTATTCTGACATAATCATATAAAAAATCATGATTCCAATTTTTTTCATGTAAAAAGGTCTTACAGCTCCCATCTTCCCCCAACTTTGGGGTTTTGTGATGATTGTTCAATTTTTAACTGAAGCAAAACTGTGGAAGTAACTAAACCTTCTTGATCTTGCCTACCCCAATGCTTAGGTGTTTTATTGTATGTTAGCAAACTGTAACTTTATAGCATATACTCCCTAAAGAAATTAAGCCTTCATCTAGAGTGCTCATAGCCACAGGGGTCATATTAACCACAGGTGTTCATTTACCACAACAAGTTTATTTCCATTTATTCTTCAAAAATGAAATAATTATTTTAACTACCAGTGCTAGAAGTGGCACAGCAGGAATGAAAGTATCATTTTGTAAAACCTTCCTTTAAATTATTGTATTTACAATTAAAGTTTTATACATTATAAAAATACAAAGACAATTAAAATAATGAGATCCTGTCATTTGCAACAACATGGATAGAACTAGAGGACATTATGTTAAAAATTGTGCATGTTCTCACTCATTTGTGGGAACTAAAAAATAGAATAACTGAACTCATGGAGATATAGAGTAGAATGATGCTTACCAAAAGCTGGGAAAAGTAGTGGGCATGGGGGAGGTGGAAAGTGGGATGGTTAATGGGTACAAAAACCTATTTTATTGATTTCAAAGCCTCTTCCCATGAAAGTTATCTTTTACAACAGCATAAAAGAAAGAACTTGATACATTGACTTTTTAGGTGCAGTTTCAATACAAATCTCTTCTCTCAACTTAGTTTCCCTGGAAAAGTGGTCATTTCATCTCAAGATCTCTCTCCAATTGTGGATACAAAGACTGAAGTGAGAAGGTAAATACCTACAAATTCTAATCCTAAATCATTAACCTACTAATGGCTGCAGTCTCCTCCAAACGGTCTTTCAGGTAGCTATCCAGGCTCTATCTCTCTTTAAGTAATTCAGCCTTGGTGTGCCCAATTTTCTTGAGACTTCATGATTAAATTCATTGTATAGTCAGATCTTAAACGTTAAAGCCATGAGATGCACTAATTATCTTTATGCCACTGTTGACTAAGTTAATTTGCTAAAGGAGGAAATGTGAAAAGGAGGGTATTAAATGTTGGACATAAATTGATGTAGACAGGAAGTAAGTAGATAATTCTCCTAAAAAGTAAACATCTATCATGGCAAAATCGTAAGAAAGATAGACAGGTTAGCCCCCAAAATCTCTATCCATAAAGACATGAAAAGACCACTTTTATGTTTTCTCAGAAGAAAATAACCCTTGTATATAGCTTGACATTTTTTTAAGACTGCTTTCTACCACCTTCCCTCTATAGTAGTCTGGAGCAAGTTTTTTTCATAGTACACAGAGCATCTTAAAGTATACTCACCAACCTTTCGATGGAGCAAGGGCACCTTTCTTACAGGAAACAGGATACCACCTCCTCCTACTCTCTATCTCTATGTATCCAGGATTTTATGCTCTCTTAAAGTCATCTTTCTAATCTATAGATAAGAGGATTTAAATTGCCACAGAACCATGAAAAGAATAATGTGTTTAAAAGATTGCTTGCTAGAGAAACATTCTAGTAATTACAATGTTCTCAGATCAACTGAATCAGAATCTCTGGAAGAAGGGACTGAAAATCTCTAGTAGTATTGTTAAGAATCCATACAACATCAGAGATCAAAACTGAAAAATGAAACCAGGCAAGTATTTAGAAAAAAAGTCCTATTGATCACCCAAGAGTGAACAAACTTGATAACAGGAATTGAGAACAAAATGTAAAATTGTATAGTATGTCCCTTGAGTTCAATCAAAATCACAAAATGTGATTACAATGCTTCAGTTCTCTCCTTTTACTTCTCTCCTTCACCAGCTCAGATTTCACGTTTTATTATTTTAAAAAGGCTTTTGCCAGTAGTCTCTCCTGTCTCAGGTACCTCTGTCTCTTCATCATTTCCATCTGACAAAACTCACCCTGAATGAGTCTACTGTCCACTTTCTTTAAATTAGCACCAAAATTGCTAATTACTGCTAAAAACTGTTCTGTAACCAAGCAGTGTTAAATTTCTTGTAAGAAAATCCAGATAGACTGCCATAAAGGCCCAACAATCACTGGATCATACAACTATCCTTGCCACTTCCTCTGCCCTACCTCCCATATTTGGTGCATCAGCAACAATGCATTTACTTCCTCAATATCTCGCATAATCTCACTTTTTGCCTTTTCTATCAATACCACTCAAGGCCAAGCTACCATCATCTCTCATAAGCAACTACCTACTGTCTATCTACCTTCACTCTTGCTCATCCAATCCATTCTCCACTTGAAATGCAAAAAAAAAAAAAAAACAGCAACAACAAACAAACAAAAAACTTCTCTCATACAGACACCAACATGCATACCACCAACACCAACATCACAACTTACTTTTATTGGCTTCTCATTATTTTTCAGATTTTCAGATTAAGATGAGGTTCCATTTACAAGGACTTGTATATTTTGGTCCTTACCCATTTCTCTACATGAAAATTTGCTTTCACAATATGACATTTACATATATGTCTTCTTTTTATTGGAAATATTATGTCTCCTCTTTGCTTAGTCAACTCCTATTCATTCATCATAAATCAGTGTAATAGATTTTATCATGATTGCAATATTGCATTCTATTTTTGTGGTTGTTTGATTTAAATTGATTCCATTCCCAAGACTACATTATATTATTAAATAATAATATAAATATAAAAATGAAAAAAATTTTGAAATCAAGTGTCTTTGCATTTAAGTGTCTGTATATGTAAAAATGGGGGTTATATTCTTAACCAAGACAACAATGCAGAAATTATTTTTAAATAGTTATTTTTAACATATACTATTGGGACAGGAAGATAAAATAAAAGCTAAGCAGTTGTTTGGGAAATAAATAAAATAAAATTATTGAAAATGATGAGATCTACAATATATCTATAACATGAAAGTTAATATCTATAATGTAATATAATTTTCTTATCAATCAAATTAACAAAATGGGGCCAAAAACAAATGAGAAATTCACAATAAATAAATGGACAAGCTACACAATAAGGCAAAACAGAAGTAAGTGTACACTCAAGTGG
>NW_016812332.1:6122473-6132654 GCF_001698545.2 Rhinopithecus bieti | reverse complement strand
TGTCTTTGCATTTAAGTGTCTGTATATGTAAAATGGGGTTATATTCTTAACCAAGACAACAATGCAGAAATTATTTTAAATAGTTATTTTAACATATACTATTGGGACAGGAAGATAAAATAAAAGCTAAGCAGTTGTTTGGGAAATAAATAAAATAAAATTATTGAAAATGATGAGATCTACAATATATCTATAACATGAAAGTTAATATCTATAATGTAATATAATTTTCTTATCAATCAAATTAACAAAATGGGGCCAAAACAAATGAGAAATTCACAATAAATAAATGGACAAGCTACACAATAAGGCAAAACAGAAGTAAGTGTACACTCAAGTGGTCAAAGCATCCCATTAATCTTGTTTTCATAAGGAAAAACAAGATGCTTTAGCATCCCATTAATCAGGGAAACACAAATTAAGTAACAATAAGAAACATTTGCACACATCAGCCTGTTAAAGTGTCATAGTATATATTGTTGTAGGAATGTGGGTGGTGAGAGTATACCCTCATACATTACTGAAGAAAATATAAAGTTTTATTGCACTATCAAAAGTAATCTAAAAACACCTGCTAAAATAAAAAATCCAAAGATCCTTTGACCAAGTCAGCTCACTCTTGAGAATTTATTCCATACTAATAAATCATTATGAGTAGGGGAAATATATACAATAATGCAGCTTTTCATACTGGGAAAATAGCTGCTATAAAGTGAGTACTAAGCAATTTGGAATACAGAACTAATTGCTTTACTTCCACAAAATGGAATATTATGCAGCCATTGAAGGAATGATTTATAGCTAAATTAACTTATTTAGAGAACTTTCTGTGATATACTGTTGAGAAAGAAAACATGAGGCAGTAACTAATATATCATACTTTTGTAAATAAATGACACAAATCTGCTACATATATGTAAATGCATAGGAGTAAATAATTAAAAACATATAACATGTTTTTAACATGTGAGTGATAGTGACAGGAGACAGACAGATTCCTGGACAGACAGGGACAGATTGCTGGTGAAACCTGACTTTCAAGTCAAAGACAACCTGAAGCCTGAAAACTGAGTGGCCAGTTCCCGATAGAGTTCACAACCAGAGTGAGAACTTCCTTGATGCCTGTTAGTCAATCAAATGGTGCTTTTACTTGGCCCACCCTTGGACCAATCAGCACACATTCCCCCACTCTGAGCCCATAAAAACTTCAGACTCAGTCACAGAGGCAACTACCTGCTTCCAGGCTCCCTGTCACACAGAGGGCTACCCTCCCAGGTCCCTTCTCATTGTTGAGAGCTTTTCTGTTGCTCAATAACATTCTTCTCATACTCCAGTGTCTGAGTACCTCATTCTTCTTAGTTGTGGGACAAGAACCCAGACCCAAGGGAACAGTAGCTGTGAAAAGAGCTTTAACACTGTAACCCTCCCTCCTGCTCACCAAGCAATGGGGAAGAAAAAAAAACAGTGGGCACCACAAGCCCTCGTTCACTGACCTGTGGGTAGCAGGACCAAATGAGCTGTGACACACCCATGTTCATGGAAGCTACAGGAACAAACAAGAGCTGTAACACTTGCTGGGAGCTCAGACCTCAGGACTTTTCTAGCAAAGGCTGTGACACCCCTTGGGGCTCCGCAGTTGCTGGCATCTCTAAATTTTTGGGCATCGCTATGTGTCTCCCTCATCCAGACGCTGGTGCCCAAGGTGGACGCCATCTGTGGCATGCCTGGAACAGCTGTGGGCTGAGCACAGAGCTATGAAGGATGCAGAATGTGGGCCGGTGGAGTGAGTCAAACACAGCCCCCCAGGCCAAGTGGGCAAGGAGAGCCCAGAGGGCCTGAGCAAAACCTGGGCAGAGGTGCCACCAGCAGCAGAGATTTCTGGCTGCTAAAGTGGCACCAAAAGAATCCTGTGTCACATGGGTTTCTAGGATTGGAGTTTGGATGGAGGATGTGGTAAGACCAAGTTTTAAAGCAAATTAAGATATAAAATTTCATTAAAAAATAAGTAAATAGACCAAGTGCATGGTTTATGCCTGTAATCTCAGCACTTTGGGAGTTTGAGGAAGAAGGATCACTTGAGCCCAGGAGTAGTAAGACCCCAATCCTATCATTTAAAAAATAAATAAATGAATAAATGAAAATTAAAAGTAAATAAACACATCCTTAGAAAAGTTTATATGACTTTATTACTTTCAGATGTTTTGAATATGTTTATTACATATGTTGTTAAAAACTAATAATATCAAACAAAAAATAAATAATTAATGTTTGAATACATGATCTTTATTGTCCTTTTAAGTTGTAGTTTACCTTTGAATGCAGAGGCCACAGCATCCATGGTCTGCCTCCCAACTTGGAAAAAGAGAAGCTATGCTATAGTCATTTGCCCACTGAAATGCCCTAAATAGTCCTTTGTGTATGAGTATCTCTTCTTGGGTATATTTTTAATCAACTTCACTTAATAATATGTATCAAATGCCCACTGAGTAGGCATAGCTTTAGGACCTGAGCATACAGAAATAAATAAGTAGAGATCCATCAGAATAAAATAAATGCAAATAAAAACTGAATAAAGAGGCAGTAGATAATCCAAAATAAATAAAATAAAACCAAATATAAAATAAAATTGCCCAAACAATTTTAGAAACGATAGATATGGAAAACATTTCTGAATAAGTTGGTATTACTGCAAAGACGCAATAAATAAAAGAGAACATGTTGCTAAATAAAAGAGAAGAAAACATTCCTGAAACACAGACCTAAGTCTGCCAATAGAAAAAAATACCATGTTGTTGGGAAAATTAGCACAAAATAATTAATACCAAGCTCTAACCTAGTGATGTTCTAGAAACATATAAACATCCAAGTAATAACACCAACTTACTTATACGGAGGACAGGGAGAGAAAAATTTTATTGTCCTATGACTTTTCCAGAGACACCTTTAATACTAGAAGATAGGTATCAATGTCTACAAGTTCTGATGATGAGGATACAGTCCACAAATATAATGTGCAACCAATGTTGCAATTATAAAACCAGCAGAAAGATAATCTTAAACATACAAGAACTGCAGGAATATGTCCCTTCATAAGACAAAACAAAAATAAAAAAATAATAACAAAAACCACTTACTGAAATCTGGTCAAACAATACTCAATATAAAGAATGCAAGAGTAGAGAAACTATGCCTAAATGATTGGAGACAAAAATTAAATCAGGTTAAGAATTGATTTGTGTCTATGTTTAGATAAACTGAAATCAACTGTGATAATTATAGTTTCACAACCAAAGGTAAGCAACAAAGAAGCTCTTAAAAGAAACTGCAGATTAAAATGGCTAAAATTTAAAAATCTGACAGTTCTAAATGCTGAAAAGCATGCAGAACAACACAATTTATCATTCATTGTGGGAGAAAGTGCAAAATGGTACAGTCACTTTAAGATATAGTTTGACAATTGCTTACAAAGTTAGATATAGTCTTATATGAGCCATCAATTACACTCCTAGTTATTTTCCTGAATTGAAAGTTCCGTCCACAAAAAAAGAAAATCTACACAAGAATAGTTATAGCAATTTTACTTATAATTGCCAACACTGGAAACAATTGAGACATTCTTCAACAGGAGAATGTACAAACAAATACTATTTAGTAAAATAAATAAACGAACTATCAAGGCATAAATACACATGGAGAAATCTTAAATGCATATTCCTAAGTGGAAAAAGCCAGTGTAGAAAGGATACATACTTTATGATTCCAATTATATGACATTCTGGAAAAGGCAACATTATAGAGACAGTAAAAAGAGAAGTGGTTTGGGGAGTTTAGGAAAGAGGGGAAGAATGAAGAGGTGAAATATGGGGCATTTTAGGGCGTGAAACATTTATGTAAGATACCATGATAGTAGATATATGACATTATTTTTAGTCGAAACCTATAGAATTTTACAACACAAAGAGTGAACCTTAATGTATGCAAAGTGAAACATAATTTAGAAAGTCAGGGCATAAAAAGAAGATCATGTTAAGAGAATCTAACTGTATTACAAGTGTATAAAACAACCTCACTGAAGACAGTGAGGAAAAAGGGCTGACCTAATTAACTTGGTGTATGAATGTAGTCTGTAAGACCAAAGCACAAAGAAATTGCCTGTAAGTCCTACACTTTAATCAGTGAAATTTGTTTTCCACATGGATATCGTTTAATAATTCTGATATTGCTATAGGCCTATGCTAGAATAGAACAATTAAGTAAATGCATGGCAGATGGTAGGAGCCAAACTTCTCACTCTTGAAATGGAAATTTACAAGTAACCAAGGGGAGAAAACTAGAATGACTCATGTAGTAATGGGTTAAAATTGAATAAGACTATGAACAAGGACTCATGTTTAACTTAATATAGATATATGGTTACATATAGAAATAGTTACAGATATGTCTATATACATGGGTTGCTACACATATATTTATTTGCTCTGTTACCTGAGAAGACCTAAAAGAAACATCTCAGTAGCAAAAAGCAAATGTAGTACCCAGATCATGGGTTTAATACCATTTTTCAGTTAAAAAGATTCAGGAGAGTTTGGAAAATAACTGATTCTAATACTGGACAGAGATTATAACAAGATAAGCCTATACAAATAATGTATCTGATGAAGGATTAACATACAAAATATATAAGGAACTCCAATAATTCAACAGGCATAGAAACAAGTAACCTGATTTTAAAATAGCCAAAAGACCTGAATAAACATTTCTCCAAAGAAGATATACGAATGTTCAACAGATATAGGAAAATGTGCTCAACATCACAAATCATCGACAAAATGCACATCAAAACCACAATGACATATCACCTCACACCTGTAAGGATGGCAGCCGGGTGCAGTGGCTCACAGCTATAATTCCAGCACTTTGGGAGGCCGAGAGGGCCTGATCACCTAAGGTCGGGAGTTCAAGACCAGCCTGACCAATATAGAGAAACCCCGTCTCTATTAAAAATACAAAATTAGCCAGGTGTGGTGGCACATGCCTGTAATCCCAGCTACTCAGGAGGCTGAGGCAGGAGAACATCTTGAACCCAGGAGGCAGAGGTTGCAGTGAGCCAAGATAGTGCCATTGCACTCCAGCCTGGGCAACAAGAGCAATATTCCATCTCAAAAAAAAAAAAACAAAACAAAAACCTAAACATAGCATGTGTTGGTGAGGATGTGAAGAAAAGGAAACTCTTGTGTACCATTGGTGGAAATGTAAATAAATATAGCCATTATAGAAAACTGTATAGAGGTTCCTAAAAATTTAAAATAGAACCATCATATGATACCAGCAATTCGACTCCTGAATATATACCCAAAATAATTGAAATCAGTATCATAAAAAGATTTTCTGCATTTCTGTGTTCATTAGAGCATTGTTTATAAAAAGAGACACATGAAAACAACTAATATATTCATTGACAGATGAACAAATAAAGAAAATGTCATGTGTACATAAAATGGAATAGTATTAAGACTTAAAAAGGAAGAAAATCCTGTCATTTGTTACAGCAAAGGGCACTTAGGAGAGTTTAGGTGAAACAAGACATCAAAAGAAGAGCAAATAACAAATGATCCAAGTTGTATTAGAAATTTAACATAGTCTGTTTCATAGAAGCAGAGAGTAGAATGGTGGTTACCAGTAATTGGGAAGAGAGGGAATCAGAGAGATTTTGTTCAGAATACATAGTCTCAGTTGTGTGAGATGAGTAAGTCCTAGAGAACTACTGTACAGCATAGTGCATACATTTGACAATACTGATTGTATACTTAAAAATGTGTTGAGACAATATATATACATTAAATATGTACAGCTTTGTTGCATGTTATTTATATTTCAATTTCATTTTTTTAAAGATAGGCATGAAACATCTTGCAGTGCCAGAAGTTAAGTAAACATGAAAAAAAATTCACACACATGTTAATGAGAGTATGTCAAAAGGGCACAGGAGCCAAGTAGGAGCTCCCAACAGCCTAAACTGGAATGATTTCAGCAACAAAATAATGTAAGTAGTATTGGATTAAAATCTGAAATACAAAACAAATATCAATGAGTCTATATTGATATAAATCAATTATTGAATAAATTAATAAATGGAGAAGAGACAACTCTCCCATGCAGAGGAATTCCAAATAAATTATATAGAGACTCCACCCTAAGGACAGCAGGGAGCATAATTTCCTACTTCTTTAAATTACACTTCATGTAGTTACTTTCTTCCAAAGAGTAGAATGCGGGAGTGACTTTACAGTAAAGAAGTCTAACAACCTCTACTTCAACTAGGTGGTGAAGGCCAACATCGACAATCAGAAATCAGGTTGATAGTATGATTGTATTTCATACAATATGATGAAGATGGCGCTTTATCTCTGGGATTTTCACCTATAACCCCAATCTAGTTATAAAAAAAGTTTTTAGTAGAAAGACATCCTAGAATACACATGACCAGTACTCTTTATAATTGTAAAGGAAGTTCATTAAAAACAAGAAAACAGGAATATCTGAGAAACTCTCAGTCAAGAAGAGCCCAAGGAGGCACGATAAATAAACGTAGTATGGAATCCTGAATGGAACGAGGGAACAGAAAAAGAACATTAAAACTAAAAAATGATAGTCTGTTGTTGATTTTAGTTAACAATGTATCAATATTGGTTTATGATTATAACATATGTAACATACTTATCATATTCATGTAAGATGTTGATAATTGGAAAACAGTATGTGGCTGGGGATAGTTAATGTGGGCGCGTTTTACTATCTGCTCAACTTTTCTGTGTTACGAACTCATTATAAAAATAGTCTATTAATAAAAATAATAGGTAAATATGTCAAGACAAATGACCACAGGTTGGAAGAATAGTTTGCTGTAGAATTCTATGGAATACTGAGGGCTCTTGGGCTCAAATAACTATAATTTGGCACTCTCAGAGAATGAGGGTTTCCTGATAGTCGCATAATTATTGTAGTGTATCACCTATACATGAATTATTCATTTGTATTTTTATCAAAGTCTCTATACTTAATTAAAAATTCAATGAATTTTAAAATACCAAAAATTAACATAGCTGCCACCTTTAAGTATAGTTTCTGTTACTCACAGCTGGACTCCACACATACCAGGTACTGGACTCTTTCTTTGAATCCACCACTGTTACCCCTGGAAGTTGGATATTTCTGCTGTCATTCTTCCCAGCATGGCCTCTGTGCAGAAGTTACCTCCTATGGTTTGAATGTGTTACCCATTGTTCATGTGTTGGGAACTTACTGACTAATGCAACAGTGGTGAGAGGTAGGTCCTCCCTTTAAGAGGCAATGAGGTAATGAGGGCTCTGCCCCCGTGAATCGATTAATGTTGTTATCATGGACATGGGTACAATTATCTCAAGAGTGGATTTGTTATAAAGTGAGGTAAGCGCTTTCTTGCTCCCTCTTGCTCTTGTGCTCTGTTGCCTTTCCACCTCTCACCACGGAATGAAGCAGAAAGAAGGCCCTCACTAGATCCCAGCAGCAGGCTCTTGAGCTTCCTAGCCTCCAGAACTGTGAACCAAATAAACTTCTATTGTTTACAAACTACTAAGTTTCAGGTATTCTGTTACAGCAACACAAAACAGACTAAGGCACTGCCTATTTGAGTCATCACCTTCTGAATTAAGTGCTTTCCAGTTAGTGGA
The DNA here is from genome assembly GCF_001698545.2 of Rhinopithecus bieti. Taxonomy (NCBI): domain Eukaryota; kingdom Metazoa; phylum Chordata; class Mammalia; order Primates; family Cercopithecidae; genus Rhinopithecus; species Rhinopithecus bieti. The sequence goes on along the minus strand of NW_016812332.1, from coordinate 6,124,945 downwards.
ACCTAGGTCATATAACCGTGCTCTAGCTATAGAGGAAACTAATACTTTTTTCTGACTTCCACGAAAAGAAGCCAGATCTCTAATAAAAAAAAATTGTTTTAACACAAGTAGAACATTTAAAGATGCAGAAAGGCTATAAATTGGCTATTAAAATGGTTACTAAGAAGAAAACTTCCTGTTAAACAAGAGTAATAACTACTAGATATCTTGACTTTACCATTTGAAATACATTTTTATATGAATTTTAGAAAGCCTGGAGCTGGTCATTTAAGATGATACTTTTCTAATATATGCAGTGATAGGAGGCACATCACCTCTGCCAAGGTGGCATTCATAATATTTTGCGTTCTCTGTAATGTGAATTGCCATGAGATGAATCATTATTACGTGATAAATTGATAATCATATTTTTTGCATCGTCAAAATTGTTTAGCTCACTAGTTGGAAGATGTTCCATAGTACAAGAAATCCATTTTCTCAACCCTGGACACCTTGCACTGCTATAACCTAACAATTCACTGCAGCATAAATCTGCCCAAGTCTATAATGGAAAATAACTGGAAGAACAAGCATCAAAGTAAGAAAATCAAGAATGATATATTGTGTATGACTCTATAGAGTACATGAATAATAAGAACAAAGGTGATTTACATAAAAGGAAATACTCCCCTCCTCTCCCTGCATCTCCCCTCCTCTCTGTCCCTAACACACACACACAGACACAGACACACACACACACACACACAAATACATCAAGCTTGACACTTTTGAGGGTTTGGAAAGATTTTGGAAAGCAATATTGTTCAATATTGTACTGTCTTACGGTCTATTCAGCCAGCCAGTTCCTTGGAGTCATGCCTGAGTCCTAGAGAAAAGGGACTCCCCAGAGTCCCTTGGGATCTGTAGGGAAGAGAAAGTGATCATTTCTATCTAGGCTTTCTCTGTTACTTCAATGTCTTTTTTTAAATTTCAACTTTTATTTTAGGTTTTGTCAGTATATATGCAGATTTCTTACATGGGTATATTGTGTGATGCTGATATTTGGGGTATGAAAGAGCCCATCATCCATGTACTGAGCATAGTACCCAATAGGAAATTTTTTAACCCTCACTACCCTCCCTCCTTCCCAGCTCTACTAGTCCACAGTGTTTATTGTTCCCATGTTCATACGCATGTGTACTCAATGTTTAGCTCTCACTTGTAAGTGAGAGCACGTGGTATCTGGTTTTCTGTTCCTGTGTTAATTTGCTTAGGATAATGGCCTACAACTGCATCCATATTGCTGCAAAGGACATACTTTCATACTTTGTATTGCTGGGTAGTGTTCCATGGCATATATGTACCATTGTCTTTATACAATCCACCATCGATGGACATCTAAGTTGATTCTATGTCTTTACTATTGTGAATAGTGCTGTGGTGAACATTTGAGTGCATGTGTCTTTTGGGTAGAACAATTTATTTTCCTTTGGGTGTATACCCAATAATGAGATTTGAATGGTAATTCTGTTTCAAGGTGTTTGAGAAATCTCTAAACTGCTTTCCAGTGACTGAACTAAATTACCTTCCCACCAACAGTGTACAAACATTCCCTTTTCTCTGCAACTTCAACAGCATCTGTTATTCTTTGACTTTTTTCATTTCAACCAAGGTCGTGGCCCCTGTCTGATCTTGACCTAAATTATTCCCATAAAAGAAAAAAAACTCAGAAAATTAATTAAGTCCATCTCATCTCTCTTTAGGACTTTGCTATTTGAACATCTCAAGGTTGTTTTCTTATTAGCAAAATTAAAACATAATCTTACTCTCATAGGATTACCATGCAAATTAAATAAAATAATGCCCCTAAAGAGCATGGTCAAGAATTTGGCACTTCACATCCTGCTCCTTTCACCTGGAACCTGATTCACACCTGCTGGAATCATTAGTTTAGTTGTTTTGAATACTGTTTTCAGTTTTGTTCTTGTCATTTGCTCATTTCTTTTTCTTCTTTTTTCTTTTGGTTTCTCTTCTCGCTTCATTTCATTCATTTGATCCTCAATCGCTGATACTCTTTCTTCCAGTTGATCGAGTAGGTTACTGAAGCTTGTGGATTTGTCACGTATTTCTCGTGTCATGGTTTTCATCTCTGTCATTTCGTTTATGACCTTCTCTGCATTAATTAGTCTAGCTATCAATTCTTCCACTCTTTTTTCAAGATTTTTAGTTTCTTTGCGCTGGGTACGTAATTCCTCCTTTAGCTCTGAGAAGTTTGATGGACTGAAGCCTTCTTCTCTCATCAAAGTCATTCTCTGACCAGCTTTGATCCGTTGCTGGCGATGGGCTGCGCTCCTTTGCAGGGGGAGATGCGCTCTAATTTCTTGAATTTCTTGAATTTCCAGCTTTTCTGCCCTGCTTTTTCCCCATCTTTGTGGTTTTAGGTCTTTGATGGTGGTGACGTACTGATGGGGTTTTGGTATAGGTGTCCTTCCT
>NW_016812332.1:6116877-6120109 GCF_001698545.2 Rhinopithecus bieti | reverse complement strand
TCAGACTGCCCCTAGTGGGGGATGTCTCCCAGTTAGGCTACTCAGGGGTCAGGGACCCACTTGAGCAGACAGTCTGTCCGTTCTCAGATCTCAACCTCCGTGTTGGGAGATCTACTGCTCTCTCCAAAGCTGTCAGACAGAGTCGTTTGCGTCTGCACAGGTTTTTGCTGCTTTTTTTGTTGTTGTTGTTTAGCTGTGCCCTGTCCCCAGAGGTGGAGTCTACAGAGACAGGCAGGTTTCCTTGAGCTGCTGTGTTGTTCTTGTCATTTGTTTCCAACTTGCTTCCCTCCTTCCTTGAACATCTCTTTCCTTCATCAAAATGACATTTCTGTTTCTGTTTAAGTTTCTGTTTCTTTATGCTTAATCAGTGAGTAATGTCTATTGAAGGCTCACTTTATTGGGTGCTTTGGGATGATTTTTAAATGCCATGAAGAGTTAAAATCATTTTTACTATGATCCTTTTCCCTCTGATATGTCTATTATCTCACAATGTTTAAAATATTTGCATTTGTACCCCTGAACTTAAAATATAAGTTTAAAAGGTATGTTAAGTGAAGATAATTTCTTCACAATATGAGACTAGAAGAGTTGCTGAGAGCCCGTAGTCTGATTCTTCCTATTTTAAGCTAAAATTGAACTGTGTCAAGTCCTTTAATAAAAATTTTAGGAAGCTATAATAGCATGTTTTGATTCTTACAATAATATAAGTATTTGTTGTCGTCATCATCATCATCCATATTGTTTTCCCAATTGTGAAACTGAAATTTTTAGCGTAAGCAATGTGCCACAGAACACACAATAACTAATACAACCAGCTTTCAAACATGCATGTATGTGAAAATAAAGCCCACCACACTATACAGTCTCAAAGATGAAGTCACAAAACTAGGTCTACAGCTGTCTGCTCTTGTCAGGAAACTTTTCGGAAGAATGTAGGAAAAAAAAGAGACAGTACCGAGAATTCTAGGATCAATTTAAAAATAATGCCTCCCATCTTACCAAGTGGCTGCTTTCACAACATATAGCTAATGATATGGCCATTATAGCAGCAGAGACAGAGAGAGCCAGCAGTAAATCTTTCCTTTTTACAGTTGGTTCTGGTTTGGGAAGATTTACTTTTATATTAGCTGTGAAGATTTCTACCTTATCAGCCTCTATTCCCTTAATACCTTTCTCCCAAACCTTTTTTACAGGCTCTTGTGGTAATGACAGGTCCTAAGGGTCACAACTAGAAGTGCTTTCTTTGTAACTCTAAATGTGTTTGATTTTGACAAATTACTTTTATTGTCTTTGCTCAGTTTTGGAATATCCTTGATTTTACTTTGGAAAGACTTCATGAAGTGAAATTAAAGTGACTTTATTTTTTTCTTTTGCCTATAAATCTCTAATTTCCTTATTGGTTCTCTTGTCTACATCAATTCAAGTCCCCTTACTTGCACAGTCTGAATTCATAGGTCATGCGAATCTGATCCAAGCCAAGAAATTTGAATAACACCTTAATGAGAGATTAATTCTTATTCCATAATTTGAGCTGGATCAGATTTTTTTCCTCTAAGTAAGTGCAACAGTGCCACTTCATTTAGAGACATATATTTGCTTAAAAAAATCCTTCCAGAAAAAAAAAAAAAAAAACTTCAAAACAGAGAAGTTAAAAGTTTCATATCTTTAAGTAGTTTGCTACAGCATAAAGAGGGGATGTAGAGGTGAAAGCAAACCAGGAGAAACAAGAAGAGAGACCCCACTTTTTACTACATATCAAAGTAGGTGTGCTACAGGTTAAAGACATGTCCTGTTGGCTTGGTGTCTTGGAAAATAATTGAACTGTTCTTCTCAATGGGTCTATTGAGTACAGACTTTGCTTTTACTGAGAGCCATCAGGATAGAAGGTATAGAAGGCACAGGAGAGCCTAGTCATGTTCAGAGTGAGCAGTGGAGCTCCAGTCCCTGAATATCTGGTCATGATTGGTGTGCTAAACCCCTGCTCACTCTGAACGTGACTAGGCTCTCCTGTGCCTTCTATCCCTTCTATCCTGACTGCTCCCAATAAAAGCAAAGTCTGTACTCAAGAGGATGTGGAGAAATAGGAAAACTTTTACACTGTTGGTGGGATTGTAAACTAGTTCAACCATTCTGAAAGACAGTATGGCGATTCCTCAAGGATCTAGAATGAGAAATACCATTTGACCCAGCCATCCCATTACTGGGTATATACCCAAAGGATTATAATTCATGCTGCTATAAAGACACATGCACATATATGTTTATTGTGGCACTATTCACAATAGCAAACACTTGGAACCAACCCAAATGTCCATCAATGGTAGACTAGATTAAGAAAATGTGGCACATATACACCATGGAATACTATGCAGTCATAAAAGGATGAGTTATGTCCTTTGTAGGGACATAGATGAAGCTGGAAACCATCATTCTCAGCAAACTATCACAAGGACAAAAACCAAACACTGCATGTTCTCACTCATAGCTGGGAATTGAACAATGAGAACACTTGGACATAGGAAGGAGAATATCACACACCGGGGCTTGTCATGGGGTGGAAGGAGGCGGGAGGGATAACATTAGGAGATATACCTAATGTAAATGACAAGTTAATGGGTGCAGCACACCAACATGGCACATGTATACATATGTAACAAAGACTTTGTACACATGTACCCTAGAACTTAAAGTATAATTTAAAAAATTATATTCAATACATGCTCTGTGAATAAAAATGCCATAACTTAAAAAAATTACTTTCTTATTACAAAGTGCTGTCTCCTTGGGAAAGCATCGTCCAAAGGAAGGCGATTGTCTCAAGGACAACTTAGCAAGACCCCAAGCATTAACAAACATGTGGTTGATTGTTTGTTAGTATTTATTTTCTCTCTGATTAAAAATATAAAACATCCCTTTGTTGTTAATATTTTTTGTTAAACATACAGAAGAGATTGGAACAACAAAATATAATGTACCAGGAGGTTCTAAACAATGCCTGATAATGGAATTTTGTATAATAATTTTACAATGACCAGCATAAAAATAACACTGTAACCCCCCAATTTTTAAACATTAAAAACAAATAATAAATCTAGGCAAAAATTTGATGAATATACTATTCCTTCAGCTCCATTCAATGAAATACTCAATTTAAGAATAGGTTGTATTCATGAAATACAAATTTCAAATATTTGGCCTTTTCTGAATTTAAATGAAGACATGTTACTCTTTA
>NW_016812332.1:6096642-6116625 GCF_001698545.2 Rhinopithecus bieti | reverse complement strand
AGTTTGCTACAGCATAAAGAGGGGATGTAGAGGTGAAAGCAAACCAGGAGAAACAAGAAGAGAGACCCCACTTTTTACTACATATCAAAGTAGGTGTGCTACAGGTTAAAGACATGTCCTGTTGGCTTGGTGTCTTGGAAAAATAATTGAACTGTTCTTCTCAATGGGTCTATTGAGTACAGACTTTGCTTTTACTGAGAGCCATCAGGATAGAAGGTATAGAAGGCACAGGAGAGCCTAGTCATGTTCAGAGTGAGCAGTGGAGCTCCAGTCCCTGAATATCTGGTCATGATTGGTGTGCTAAACCCCTGCTCACTCTGAACGTGACTAGGCTCTCCTGTGCCTTCTATCCCTTCTATCCTGACTGCTCCCAATAAAAGCAAAGTCTGTACTCAAGAGGATGTGGAGAAATAGGAAAACTTTTACACTGTTGGTGGGATTGTAAACTAGTTCAACCATTCTGAAAGACAGTATGGCGATTCCTCAAGGATCTAGAATGAGAAATACCATTTGACCCAGCCATCCCATTACTGGGTATATACCCAAAGGATTATAATTCATGCTGCTATAAAGACACATGCACATATATGTTTATTGTGGCACTATTCACAATAGCAAACACTTGGAACCAACCCAAATGTCCATCAATGGTAGACTAGATTAAGAAAATGTGGCACATATACACCATGGAATACTATGCAGTCATAAAAAGGATGAGTTATGTCCTTTGTAGGGACATAGATGAAGCTGGAAACCATCATTCTCAGCAAACTATCACAAGGACAAAAACCAAACACTGCATGTTCTCACTCATAGCTGGGAATTGAACAATGAGAACACTTGGACATAGGAAGGAGAATATCACACACCGGGGCTTGTCATGGGGTGGAAGGAGGCGGGAGGGATAACATTAGGAGATATACCTAATGTAAATGACAAGTTAATGGGTGCAGCACACCAACATGGCACATGTATACATATGTAACAAAGACTTTGTACACATGTACCCTAGAACTTAAAGTATAATTTAAAAAATTATATTCAATACATGCTCTGTGAATAAAATGCCATAACTTAAAAAAATTACTTTCTTATTACAAAGTGCTGTCTCCTTGGGAAAGCATCGTCCAAAGGAAGGCGATTGTCTCAAGGACAACTTAGCAAGACCCCAAGCATTAACAAACATGTGGTTGATTGTTTGTTAGTATTTATTTTCTCTCTGATTAAAATATAAAACATCCCTTTGTTGTTAATATTTTTTGTTAAACATACAGAAGAGATTGGAACAACAAAATATAATGTACCAGGAGGTTCTAAACAATGCCTGATAATGGAATTTTGTATAATAATTTTACAATGACCAGCATAAAATAACACTGTAACCCCCCAATTTTAAACATTAAAACAAATAATAAATCTAGGCAAAATTTGATGAATATACTATTCCTTCAGCTCCATTCAATGAAATACTCAATTTAAGAATAGGTTGTATTCATGAAATACAAATTTCAAATATTTGGCCTTTTCTGAATTTAAATGAAGACATGTTACTCTTTTTTTCAAAGTTCTCAATTATAAAAGTTAATGTGAATGTCTAACTACTTAACCTAACACTTAAATCAGTGACTTAGTTAATGTTTATGAATCACTTGGAAGACCTACTTTGTTTAATGCTTTAATTTATAATTGTGTATTTGAGCCTGGTGGTCAATATTCAGTGGAAAAGCTTTCACTTGCTTAATCCTAGGAATTATGACACAGAAAGAAAACAAAAATATATCACATCAGGCAAAATTATGTAGGAGATGATATTTACTGTCAGCAGTCATTCTAGATAGATACTTGTGTTGCTCAGACTTTGCCTGGAATCAAACCACACATAGATGCCTCTGAAGACATCGTCAATTTTATCAAATATCTTTCTACAACACATCTGTGCCATTCACAAATATTCTGATTGCCTAGGATTTTCTGCAAGCCATCCACTTTCTTTGTTTAGTAGACTCTGGTACAACTGTCAAACTCCTACCCATTCATTACCTTTTCTGTGAGTCTTTCTTGACAGCATTGAACACTCCCTTTTCTACACTGCCTCATTACTTTCCACATAAGTCTTGTAAGATACATCAATAACACTGACTCAGTCTGTCTTATTATAGTTAATAATTAACATAATTTGGATGTTTTGAGGGTAAAGTCTGCAACTGAAATACGAATGTAATGCTATGAACCAAGACATGCTAAGCATTTTATGATGATTACTTCATTTAATCCTCACAACAAACCCATGATGTTAGTAATGACATCATTTGCTCTTTTCAGATGAGGAAACAAGTTTATATGGTATGAGACAAAGCTTTCAGGTATATCTGATTTCAAAGTCTGTACCGTTTTCCAGTGGTGTGCTGAAAAACATTTAGCAACTGTCTTCTGCCGTTTCTGAGAAGAAAGAAAACAAGAACAAGAAAAACCATCTTCATATTTGTAACTCTGCCTCCTCTGCAGGACTTGTACTATGTATGGAATCAGGTAGGTGCTCAAAAATACTTATGAAGAAATGAATACATTTATTTATATTTATAAATTACCAAAAATGTAGTTAATGTACAAACATCTTTGTAAAATAATTTCCTATATTTTGATATTTTAATCCCCGAAAAGAAATTGCTAAGAGTTAATCATTTGGTGGTGTAAACAAATAGCATTTAAAAAAAAACAAAAAAAAAAACAAATAGCATTTTAAAATAAACAGAGTAAGGCATAGTCTAATTAACAATTATTTTAAAATATTGAATGTATTTTCCTTCAGATTTTGTGCATTCAGGCAAAATTAGCTGAAGGTTTTCATAATTTATCAGATAATTCAATGAATGTTAACTAATGATAACCATATATTAGTTAAAACATCCCTGCTATCCTTCGTATTTCTTTATACTTATGGAAATTTTGCCAATATATGCAAATACAGTAAATCCATCGAATCGTCATACTACTTTCATCATCATAATTAAAGCATTTTCTACAATATCAAAATTATTTAGGTAAATCTAAATGCCTACAAAAGTGGATCATCCAGATCAATCTCCCACTCTTAGTGAAAAGAACCTTTCAATATCAATGAAATGTCTGCATTTATAAGAAAAGTAATCTGAAAGGTAAATAAAATTCTATTTAAATTTGTAAAATTTTTAACAAAAAATGTTTTGCCATTAAGGGATTTCAACATTTACTTTATCCAAAATTAAGCCAAAAAATAATTTTCTCTTAAACTGAAAATATGAACATGTTTTTCTGCTTCTTCAGTCTTCAGTATAAAATCCATTCTAGTGTATCAGTGTAAATAACTGTGTATTTCCTTTTATAGTTCATTTAGAAAAGTTGAGTGATAAGCATTGAGACAAAAAGGCATACACCTCGGAGGTATTGCAGGTTTGGTACCAGACCACCACAGTAAAGCATATTGCAATAAAGTGAATCATATGAATTTTGTGGTTTTCCAGTTTCCACACATAAGTCATGTTTACATTATGCCGCAGTCAATTAGGTGTGCAATAACATCATGACTTTTAAAAAGTACATATCTTAATTAAAAATATATTATTGCTAATAATTATTTGAGTCTTCAACAAGTTGTAGTCTTTTGCTGGTAATGGGTTTTTTCTCAATGTTGATGGGTGCTGACTAATCAGGGAGGTGGTTGCTGAAGTTTGAGGTGGCTGTAGCAATTTGTTAAAATAAGACAAGAATGACGTTTTTCTTATCAATTTGAAATGAGAAAAGTTCCCTTATCCCTATCACAGGATGTGTGATGGGGGTGTGGCTGTCTTCTTGAGTGCCCGGGTGCTCATACCCCTGGGGGAGCATGCAGACAGGCAGGCAGGTCGCTGGGAACACCGACCCCATGACAGCGTCTGGGATTGAGTGTTTACAGCTCCTAAAGCCCCAGTGGGCATGTATTACAATGTGCTCTTTCAGTTTTGCCCTCTGCAGGTGGCTTTTGTTAATCAGCTTAATTAGATTTTCTGCCTTATCGCAAGGACAGAGGACTTTCTGTATCCCGGGTTCTTGCCTTAGGGTACCAGAAAAATCAAATCACACGTGGACTTGGAGAATGAGTGCAAAGTTTTATTGAGTGGAAATAGCTCTCAGCATGTGGATGGGGAACCAGAAGGGGGATGGAGTGGGATGGTGGTTTTCCCCTGGAGTGGGGCCACTCTGCCACTGGACTATCCTGCAACCATCCCAGTCAATTTCCCCTCAGCCTCTGCATTGTTCCACTGATCAATGGCCTGCTGGCATCTGCTGGTGCCTGCCTGTGTGTTCTTCCACTCCTCTCCATGTCCAGCTGCCTGTATGCTCTTCTGCCTGTGCATTTCTCTTGACATCCAGACACTTGTGTCTGGGCCTGCTGGGGTCTTGCTTTTGCAAAGGCACAGGATGGTGGGGTGGGGAGCCAGGGTGGTCTTGGAAAATGCAACATTTGGGCATGAAAACAGAAATGGCCATCCTCACCTAGGTCCATGGGCACAGGCCAAGGGGTGAAGCCCTGGTCAGAGACCATGCCCTTCTCCCCAGCACTCCCCTGCTCCCCTCCCATATCAAATTGACTCTTACTTTCATGAAAGATTTTTTTGTAACATGAGACACTATTGGATAGCATTTTACCCACATAACTTCTTTCAAAATTTGAATCAATCCTGTTAAACCTTGTCTCTGCTTTATCATATAAGTTTATGTAATGTTCTAAATTTTTCATTGTCATTGCAACAATATTGACCTCTTCTCATGAATCACAAATGTTCTGAATGGCATCTAGACTGGGGCGAATACTTTCCAGAAAGGTTTTCAATTAATTTACTTTGCCCAGATTCATCAGAGGAATCACTATCTATGGCAACTATAGCTTTATGAAATGCATTTCTTAAAGAATAAGAGTTGAAAGTCAAAATTTATTGTTGATCAATGGGCTGCAGAATGAATGTTGTGTTACCAGCCAAGTAAACAACAGTAACCTCTCTGTACATCTCCATCAGGGCTCTTGGGTGAGTAGGTGCATTGTCAATGACTAGTAATATTTTGAAATTTTTTCTGAGCAGCAGGTCTCAACAGTGGGCTTAAGATAATCAGTAAACCATGCTGTTCACGGATATACTGTCATCTAGGCTTTGTTGTTCCATTTATAAAGCACAAGCAGAGCAGATTTTGCATAATTCTTAAGGGTTCAGGATTTTCAGGATGTAAATGAGCAATGGCTTCAATTTAAATTCACCAGCTACATTAGCCCCTAGCAAGAGTCAGCCTGTCCTTTGAAGCTTGAATGTAGGCATTGACTTCTCTTCAGCTATGGACGTACTAGATGGCATCCTTTTCCCATGGAAGGCTGTTTTGCCTACAATGAAAATACGTTATTTAATGTAGACACACGTATTAGTTATCTTAGCTAAATCTTCTGGAGAACTTGCTGCAGCTTCCACATCAGCACTTGCTGCTTCACTTTGCACATTTATGCTATAAAGATGGCTTCTTTCTTTAAATCTTAAGAACCAAATTCTTCTGGCTTCCAACTTTTCCTTTGCATCCTCCTTCCCTCTCTCAGCTTTCACATAATTCAAGAGAGTTCGGGTCTTGTTCTGGATTAGGCTTTGGTCTAGGAGAATGTTGTGGTTGGTTTGATCTTTTATCCATATCACCAAAACTTTCTCCACAGGAGCAACACAGCTGCTTTGATTTCTTCTCACTCACGTGTTCACTAAAACAGTACTTTTTATTTTCTTCAATAACTTTTCTTTTGCATCCACTAGTTAGTTAACTGACTGGTATGAGATGCCTAGTTTTCAACCTACCTCAGTTTTTGACACGCTTTCCTCACAAACCTTAATCATTTCTAGCTTTTGATTTAAAGTGAGAGATTTGTGACTCTTCCTTTCATTTGAACAATTAGAGGTCATTGCACAGTTATTAATCTGGCCTAATTTCAATGTTGTGTCTCAGGGAATAAGGAGGCCCAAGGAGAGGCAGAGAGATGAGGGAACGGCCAGTTGGTCAAGCAGTCAGATCACAATCAACATTTACTGATAAAATTCGACATCTCGTATAGGTATGGTTTATGGTGCTCAAAACAGTTATAATAGTTACATCGAAGATCACTGATCACAGACCACCATAACAGGTATAATACTAATGAAACATTTGAAATATTCCAAGAATTACCAGAATATGTCACAGAGACACAAAAGGAGCATGTGCTGTTGGAAAAGTGGTGCCGATAGACTTTCTTGATGCAGGGTTGCCACAAACCTTCAATTTGTAAAATAACACAATAAAGCCAAGTGTAACTTGTTTCTAAAGTTAAAATTATCACACTTTTTAATGGTTTGTCTTTCTTTATATTCTATTTATGTTAATTATTTGGTTTAATATTTCTATTGATTCTTTAAAGATACTTCACAACATTCATTACTACATGCCCCTGGAGCATTAATAAGTAACAAATCTTAACCCACAGTGGTGTGTTAGTCTTAATTCAAAGGAATATCTTAGTCTTAATTCAAAGGAATAATCTAGGAACATAAGAAAATGAGTTGCCTTTAGCTGAATTCTTTAGCTTTGACCGGACTGCAGTATCAAGGGAAGCCATAATTTATGGTGTGACCAGGACATTGACATAGGAAACAAATACAGTAGAATGATGGACAAGATGACCAGGTAACTCTCTTCCTAGACTAAGCTGTGTAATCCCATAGACTGACACTATAATTACATGGAAGTAATTGTCATGTATTTGCCAAGAAATTACATGGTTGACAGTACTCTGAAAATTGTTCTGCATTTCCAGTGCCAACAGCTATGTTAACAGAAAATGAAATTAGAAACAACCACAGGAGGTGTTTTCTACTCATTTAGAAAACTATTCCATTTGAGAAGTAAAATTTAATTTACAAGTAAATATTATAAAACTAAAAATAAAATGGAATGACTTAGAAATGTTTCTAAGAGTTATTGTTATTTGGCGTAATGTTGGCTTTATGGAAAAAACAAAGTCATTTACTACATCTCAAGCTAATTATATTTTCTATTTTGCAAGTGCCAGTGCTATAAAGCCATATTTTCCAGGTTATTCCTTACAAACAAATGAATGTCAGATTCCAACAGGCCAAAATAGGAATAACTATATTTTTTAATCTTACAACTTTTTTCCAAAAGAATATAAAAAATATCTTTTATGTATTACAAAAGCTAATATTGTAAGATAAGAATAGTTTCCCAATGTAAAATTATGTCCAAATTAGCAAATGAGTAGTTTTATGTCCTCACATTTTGTGGCATAAATATGAAACTCTTAGAGATCAAAATCACCAGCTTAAACCGAGAAAGCTTACAAATGATCATTATGCTAAAAACTACTGACTCTCTTATTTGGCAAGAAACTTGACAGATTAATCATACAAACTTTGTGAAAATAAATACTGCAGGAACGGATCTCTTACTAAATATATCTGATCTCTTAATAAAGTTTAGCACTACTTTAAAGTCTTGTTTACATGACAAAATTTAGAAACAAAACCAGATTCATTTAAACACATGTTCAAGAATGTATTTTAAAGTTATATAATAAATTATTTTCTCTAATCTGTGCATTTAATTAATATAAAATTTTGTAATGTGACCTATACATATACATATTTCATTTGCTGGTTAAGCCAAAATGTGAAATTTTGACAACCAGACAAGATAACCAGTGTCAAAGGGATCAAATTCTCTTCTCATTTTCTATTTTACATTTTACTAAGGAAGTTGGTTTTACTGCAGATAGTAAGATTAAAATGTTCTGTACTTTGGGGGAAAAAAGCAGTATATATACTAGTGTTTATAGTAACTAACATTTGTTAAAGGAAACAGATATGCAGAATCATATACAAATATCAGAAAGGTTACATAAAAAAATTAGTGATGCTGATTACATCAGGGAAGCGTTATTGTGTGTTGAATTCTATGGAATACCTTTTATAACTATTGAACTTCATCTTGTTTTTATAAATTGTCCATTCAAAAATAAATTTTAAATAGCAAAAAATAAATATGACCTTTCCTTTGACGAAAGGACTACAGAGTTGGGATCATAGACTGCAAGTAGGAGATTACAACTATAACGTAGAAGAAAATCATTTCTTGGCTTATAAAGAAAGTTACTACTTCTCATTTTGCAGAGTATGATAAAGAGCAAAGTTTATTGAAACAGGGTTTGGCTCTGTCGCCCGGGCTGCAGTGCAGTGGCATGAACACGATTCACTGTAGCCTGGACTTCCCAGCCTCAAGCTATCCTCCCACCTCAGGCTCCTGAGTACAGGCTCGGACTGCAGGTTCATGCCACCATGCTCAGCTGTTTTTTTTTTGTAGAGATGGTATTTCTCCATGTTATCGAAGCCAGTGTCGAACTCCTAGGTTCAAGGGATCCTCCCTCTTCCGCCTCCCAAAGTGCTGAGATTACAGGCACAAGCCAGCGCACTGAGCCTAAGAAAAGTAAATCTTCTAAGAATACATAAGCAGTTTGAAAATGGGGGCCTTACATAAGAATGATAGAATGGATTTTGGAGACTCAGGGGGAAAGGTGGGAGGGAGGTGAGGGTTAAAAAGACTATATATTGGATATAGTGTATACTGCTCAGCTGATAGGTGCACCAGAATCTCAGAAATCACCACTGAATAAGTTATCCATATAACCAAACATCACCTGTTCCCCCAAAACCTATTGAAATATATTAAAGAGAAAAATAAAAGAAAATGGGAGCCTCGGAAAAAATAATGTCTCATGTAAGTCCAGAGCCGTATGGGACAAAGATGAACATGGGACAAAAACAAAGAGGCTAAGTAGCACATGTATAACTCAAGAAAAGGAAGAAACAAAGCTAACCTTCCTCTATACTCAGATACACACGTACACACGCAGACACACACACTTTCTATTCTATGATTTTCTGGGACGTTGGATGGCTCATAGTGATCCTATTGGCTAATCCCCTAGCAGAACTGAGTGTTCAGTAGCCAATTTTCGCTATTTGTCACCAATTCTTTGAAATAGCCTGATTAAAACTTAAACTGATTCTTTGGCCAGGAAATGTCAGCTTCCAAAAGACGAGTTCTACATTTTTGCTCTTGATTTCTGTGAAATAGTTCTGTATAAAGCCTATGATGTACTCTAGACCTTCCTTAACTGGGATTCCATGAAAAATTAAGCCCCAGTCAAACGCACTAAGGCCTCCATTTTATGTATGAATTAACTTATTTTCCTATGCACCTAGAATGAAATTGATATGTGTGATCCTTCAGAGAATTGTGAAGAGTCATGAAGACTATTTTCTGTTTTCTGTGATTCACAAGGGAAGTATCCCATTGAGATTACATTACACAAAAGAAGCACAGTTTTTAGACCAAAGAGTAAACTCAAGATAACTCAATTCTCTATTTCAAATTCTCGAACACTTTGCAAGAGGATCTGCAGACCACAAAAACATTTCTTTGAAATTATGCCATCTTTTCCTGTGCTTTGTTCCACACCATAGCTGCTTCACGTTTCTTTTATCTCAAAACTATTATGAAATATTTCCCTTCCTCTCCACACAATTCCATTCTGTCTCCCATGTCAGAGGTGGCTAGTGGGATACTTATTTACACTGCTGCAGCAGTGCCATACTTTTAAGATTGTCAAAGAATCAGGCAATGTGAGTCTCCAGGTGCACAGAATCGTCAGGAATTCTGGTAATTCTATTCCTCTAAATATTTTTTCAAGAGAATTGGAGGAGTATTTTTGTTCTGTCCCCACCCGTTTCTTTCTTTCAATTTTGGTCCCATAGGTTCTGAAATATGAATATAAATTTTTGCTTGATTTTATTCATTTCTGTTACTGACAACAAAAGGTTCTATCCAATATACTTTATATATTTTCTAAAAAGTTTGCTCTAAAATATTTCAGTATTTTCAATGTTTATATTTTTTGTGTACATGCAAAACAAAGAACTAAATTAACTTTTCTGAATGTTAAATAGCTTTATTAGAAAGTTTGAAGAACTAGATGAACAAATACATAACATTTATGGGAAATAAACAGAGCATATACATTATTTTCAAACACTAGAAAACATTACTTATAACAAAAAGTTTATGCCTAAAAATGAAGCTAACATCGTGAAAGTAGAAATCCAGCAGATCATATTTCTTGTTTAATATTTAGTTTAGGTTCAGGGGTACATATGCAGGTATTTATGTGTGTGAATTGTGTGTCACAGGGGTTTACTATACAAATAGTTTCATCACCCAGGTAATAGGCATAGTACCTGCAAGGTAGCTTTTCAATCCTTACCCTTCTCCCACCGTCCCCTCAAGTAGACCCCAGTGTCTGTTACATTCTTTGTGTCCATATATACACAATATTTGGATCCAACTTGTAAGTCAGAACGTGCAGTATTTGCTTTACTGTTCCTGTGTTAGTTTGCTTAGGATAATGACCTCCAGTGCCATCCATGTTGATGCAATGGACATGATTTTATTCTTTTATGGTGATGTAGTATTCCATGCTGTACATTTACTACATTTATTTTATCCAGTCTACCACTGCTGGGCATTTAGATTGATTCCACATATTTGCTATCGTGAATAGTGCTGCAACGAACATATGCATGCGTGTACCTTTATGGTAGAATGTTTTATATTCCTTTGGGTATGTATACCCAGTAATGGGATTGCTAGTTCTAAGTTATCTGAGAAATCTCCAAACTGTTTTCCACAATGGCTAAGCTAATGTACATTCCCACCATCAGTGGACAAGCATTCCCTTTTCTCTGAAACCTCACCAGTATCTGTTATTTTTAACTTTTTAATATAGCCATTCTGACTGGTGTGAGATGGTATCTCACTGCGGTTTTGATTTGCGTTTCTCTAATGATTAGTGACATTAAGCATTTCTTCATATGCTTGGTGGCCGCACGTATGTCTTCTTTTGAAAAGTATCAGTTTGTGGTTTTTTGCACATTTCTTAAAGTGGTTGTTTGTTTTTTGCTTGTTAATTTGTTTCTGTTTGTTATTGATTCCGGATATATAAACCTTTGTTGGATGCATCGTTTGCAAATATTTTCTTCCAATCTGTGGGTTGTCTGCTTACTCTGTTGATAGTTTTTTGGGTTTTTTGTTTGTTTGTTTGTTTGTTTGTGCTGTGCAGAAGCTATTTAGTTAAATTAGATTCTATTTTCAATTTTGTTTTGTTGCAATTGAGTTTGGCATTTTCATCATGAAATCTTTGCCCCCCATCCTCTGTCCAGAATGGTATTTCCTAAGTTATCTTTCAGGGGTTTTATCAAAATAAATTAAATTTTAATATTAGTTAATACAATTTAAGAAAATAAATGGCAATACATATTTGTATTATGTGGGTTTAGTCACTCTCAACTAATGTTTCACATACATCCATAAAATGTTGAGTGTAATATTGCTATTAGATGAACATATTCTGATTATTGCTTTTTCTGACTTTTTTCACTGAGCAAAATCACTTTGTACCAATGGCCTATTTCTCTTTATTACTGAGTACTATTCCATTATATAGATCTATTACTATTTATTTATCAATTCATATTTTGAATGACTTTCAACTTTACCTATTAAAAGAGCAACTAAAATAAACAGTTTTAAAATTTTGTGAACATTCGTATATGTTTTTTTATGGACATAGGCTTTCACATCCTAATGACAAATGACCAGGAATAAAATGCCTGCATCATATGTTAGACACATGTTTAACTTTTTTAAAAAAATTGTTGTGGATATACAGTAGGTGTATATATTTATGGTATAACTGAGATGTTCTGATACAGGCATGCAATGTGAAATAAGCACATTGTGAAGACGTTTAACATCTTAAGACATTGCCAAACTGTTTTCCAAAGTGGTTGTACCCTTTTTTTTTTATTTTTGCCACCAGCAATGTAAGAAATGCCCCTTCCTCCACATCCTTGCCAACATTCGATATGATCAATCTTTGTAATTACAGCCTATCAATGATTATGTAGTGGTATCTCATCGTGAGTTTGATTTGCATTTCCCTAATGACTAAATGATATTGAGCATCTCTTTTTTTTGCGTATCGCCATCTCTATATCATCTTTGATGACAAGTATGCTCATATATTTTGCTCATTTTTATTCAGTTGTTTTGTTATTGTTGAGTTTTGACAGATCTTTATATATTCAATTAGACAGATCTTATTCTATTTATATATACTCTATTAGACAGATCTTTATATACTTTATTAGACACATATTTTTCAAATATTTTCTCCCAGTCCATAGCTTGTCCTTTTTGTTTTCATTTCTTTTGTCAAACTTTATTTTAGTATTGGGGGTACGTGTGCAGGTTGTTTATATAGGTATATTGCATGATGCTGAGGTTTGTAGTATGAATGAATCTGTCACCCAAGTAATAAGCATAGTACTCAATAGGTACTTTTTTTTAACCCTTACCCCCTTCCCTCTGTCCTCTTTCCTGTATTTCCCAGTGTCTATTGTCTCTTGTTTCCATTTGTATGACCATGTGTACTCAATGTTTAGCTCCCATTGATAAGTGACAACATTTGGTATCTGGAGTTCTGTTTCTGTGTTAGTCCACTTAAGATAATGGTTTCTAGCTGCATCCATGTTGCTGCAAAGAACATGATTTTGTTCTTTTTATGGCTGCTTAGTACTCCATGGTGCATATGTACCACATTTTCTGTATCCAATTCCCCACAGATG
Organism: Rhinopithecus bieti; assembly: GCF_001698545.2. Lineage (NCBI taxonomy): Eukaryota > Metazoa > Chordata > Mammalia > Primates > Cercopithecidae > Rhinopithecus > Rhinopithecus bieti. The sequence continues at coordinate 6,103,846 of NW_016812332.1, read as the reverse complement.
AGCACCAGGGTTGATTCCATGCCTTTGCTATTGTGAATTGTAGCTTGTTTTTTCATTCTCCTCACAGTATCTTCAAAATAGCACAAGATTTTACATTTTGATAAAGCCAAATTTATTAATTTTTCCTTTTGTGATTGTGCCTTTGGCTGTTGTGTCTCAGAAATCTTCACCTTTTACAAGGTCATGAAAATTTTCTCCTATGAGTTATTCTACAAGTTTTGTTGCATTCAGACTTATTTCTGGGTCTGTAATCCATTTTGAGCTTACTTTTGCATATGCTTCAAGGCATCAATCAAAGTGCATTGTGTGAATATTTATATCCAGTTGTTCCCAAATGACTTGTTTTTTAAGACTATCATTTCTCCACAGAATTGTTTTTCAGTTTTGCTAAAAATAAATTGTATATGTTTGTATATGTCGACTTCTAAGTTATCTATTCTGTTCCATTGATGTATTTCTCTATATTAATGTCAGCAGCATACAGTCTCGATAAATAAGCTTTATAGTCAATCTTGAAATAAAGGTACATCTTACTATTTGTTCTCCTTTTTCCCATATATTCTTTGTCCTCTTTTTCAGACAACTTTTGGATTATCTTTGTATTTTTTATAATTCAATTTAGATCCTTTGTTGGCTAATAGTATAAGAAATTTACGGTAATATATCTCTTTCTAGCTTTTGCTATTACTTTCATCCATTATATTTATATACATATTATAATAATATATTGTTATTTTGTTTAAACAGTTCATATCTTTTCACAGCTTGAAATATAATTCACATATATAATTAACCAATTTAAAATATCCAATTCAATATTTTTAGTGTATTTACAAGGTTGTATAAATATTATCACAATCTCATTTTAGAATATTTTAGTTCCTTCTTAAAAAAAAAAAAAAGAAAAGAAAAAAGAAAAGAAAAATATGCCCTTAGCTATCACCTCCCATTTCTCAAAGTTGTCAAGGTTCATCCATGTTGTATCATGCATTAGTACTTCATTTTTATTGCCAAATAGTATTCATCTATGTGTTATGCAACATGTTATATTTGAACAGTTACTTCTGTCTTTCAATTATTATGATTAAACCTACTATGAACATTTGTGCAGAAGTGTTTTTGTGGATATATGTTTTTACTTCTCTTAGTGGAAATGGAAATGCTTGGTAATAAGATATCTTCATGTTTAATCTTCTGAGTGTTTACTAAGCTGTTTTCCAAAGTGGCTACACCAATTTACATTTTCACCAGCAATGCATGAGGGTCCAATTTCTCCACATCCTTGACAATGTTTATTATCTGTTTTCTTGATCATAGCCATTTCAGTGGATGTGAAGTGGTAGTGTTGATTTTTATTTATCTAAAAAATGACAAATGATGCTCAGCATCTTTATCATCATCATTATTATTATTCTTATTATTGGCTATTTGTATATTTTTTTGAGAAATAATTCAAATTATTTGCTCATTTAAAATTGTTTTTGTTGTTCAGTTATAGGCATTCTTCATGGCTTCTGAATAGAAATCTCTGATCAGATACAGATTTGAAAATTAATTTCTGTAAAAAAACCAGCTGGAGTTTTGCTAGACACTGCATTGTCTATAGTTCAATTTAGAGTACTGCCATCTTAACAGTATTAAGTCTTCCAATCTATGAGCATAAGATGTTCTTTCACTTATGTAGATCTTTTTTAATTCTGTGAAATTAAGTTTTATGGTTTTCAGTGTTTAAGTTTTATACTTCTATTAAATGTATAACTAAATATTATTTTTGATGCTATCATAAATAGATAATTAATTTTCTTAATCTTAATTTCACTATGTTTATTGTTAATGTATCAAAAACATTGATTTTTGTGCATTGATCTAATGTTCTGCACCCTTACTGAACTCATTTATTAGTTCCAGTAGTTGTATGTGTGAGCGCATGTGTTTCTTAGGATATGAGGAAACATACAAGACCATTAAATCTGCCATTAAAGATAGTTCTATTTCTTCCTTCACAATCTGGATGACTTTTGTTTCTTTATCTTGCCTAATTACCCCACCTGGGATCTCCAGTGCAATGTTAAATACAAGTGGAAAGAGCAGATATCCTTGTCTTGCTCCTGACCTTAGAAGTAAAGCATTCAGCCTTCCACTATCAAACATGAGGTTATCCGTGGGTTTCTTGTGTATGGCCTACCCCAACTTGAGGAGGTAGTTTTCTATTCCGAGTTTGTTGAGTGTTTTAATCATGAAATGGTATTGTATTTTTTTAATGTTTGCTGCATATATTGAGATGATGATATGAAGTTTATCCTTTCTTCTATTAATATGGCTTATTATACTGATTGATTTTCAGATATTAAACAAACCTTGCATTTCTAAGATAAATCCCACTTGGTCATGTTGCATGTGGTATAACTTTTTCTTTTTTTTTTTCTGAGACAGAGTCTCGGTTTGTCACACAGGTTGGAGCACAGTAGTGCAATCACAGATCACTGCAGCCTGAGACTTTCCAAATTCAAGCGATCTTTCCACCTCCTGAGTGGCTGGAATCACAGAAATGTGCCACCACACCCAGCAATTAAAAGAATTTTTGGAGACAGGGTCTCACTTTGTTGTTCAAGCTGGTCTCAAACCCCTGTGCTCAAGCAATCCTCCCACCTCAGCCTCCTAAAGTGCTGGGATTACAGGAGTTAGCCACTGTACCCAGCCTGTATGCACGCTTTTTATAAGTTGCAGGATTCAGTCTGATAGTATTTTGTTGAGGAGCTATTTTGTATATTAATATCATAATATTCAGTTGGTTTATTGATCTGTAGTTTTCTTTGATGTCTTTGGTTTGGGTATTAGAGTAAATGTGACATTATACAATGAGTTAAGAAATGATCCCTCTTTCTGCATATTTTGGAAGAGTACAGGAAAGATACTGATCTTTGAATGCTTGGTAGATTCAAAATGAAGCCATCCGGGCCTGGCTTTTTCTTTGTGGAAAGTTTTCAAGTTACTATATTGACATATTTACTTGTTTTAGTTCTCTTAATATTTTAATCAAGAGACAATTGAAGAAGAAAATGCAATTATATTGCCTTTTGTAATTACCTTTATATTACCTTTATGTTAATTATGTTTTTCCATGTAGATTCAAATTATTGTCTAACGTCTTTATTTTCAGTGTGATAAATCTCCATTTGCATTTCTGTAAGGCATGTCTTCTAGCAATAAATTCTCTGTTTCTGTTTCTTTTTTATTTTTGAAATGTCTTTATCTTCATTTTTGAAAATAGATTTTCTGATATAAGCTTCATCTTATTGGTTGTTTGTTTTTATTTTGTTTTAACTTCATCACTTTGTCATCTCATTGCCTCTGGCCTCTATTATTTTCAGAAGAATTTACTATTAATCTTATTGTGATTTTCCTGTACATGATGAGTTGTTTTTCTCTTACAGCTTTAAAGATATTCTCTTTCTTTTTGACTTTTAATATTTTGGCTGCAGTGTATGTAGTTATGATTTTGTTTTTTGCATTTATTCTACTTGGAGTTATTTAGCTTCTTGGATGTGTAGATTAATAGTTTTCCTCACATTCAGGAAGTTTTTAACCATTTTTTCATAAAACGCTTTCTTCTGTCCCTTTCATGCTCTCTCTTTTGGTGCTCTCATTACACACATATGGATGGACTTAATAGTCCATCGCACATTTCTCTGAATCTCTGGTGTTTTTTTTTTTTTTTTTTTTTTGCAAATTTCTTATTTTAGGTTCAGGAGTACATGGGCAAGTTTGTTATGTAGATCAATTGTGCATCACAAGGGTTTGCTGTACAGATTATTACCCAAGTGATAAGCATAGTACCTGATAGGTGGTTTTAGATCCTCACCTTTCTCCCAGCCTCTACCCTCAAGTAGGCCCCAGTGTCTGCTATTCCCTTCTTTGTGTCCATATGTATTAAATGTTTAGCTTGCAATTACAAGTGAGAACATGCAGTATTTGGTTTACTGTTCCTGTGTTTGTTCACTTGGGATAGTGACCTCTAGTTCCATTCATGTTGCTGCAAAGGACATGATTTCATTATTTTTTATGGCTTCATGGTATTCCATGATGTACATGTATCATCCTTTCTTTATCCAGTCTACTGCTGATGGGCATTTAGGTTGATTCTCTGTCTTTTCTATGGTGAATAGTGCTGTCATGAACATACATGTGCGTATATCTTTATGGTAGAATGATTGTATCTCTGTGAACACGTTTTCATTCTTTTCCTCTCTGCAATGCACATTGCAACATTTCTAATCATTTATCCTCAAGTTCACTAGTTCTTTCTTTAGTGCTGAAACATACTAGTGAGGTCACCTAGTGATTTTCTAATCACTCTTATTTCACTTTTCAAACATCAAAACTTTCATTTGGTTCTTTCTAACAATTTCTGTCTCTTTGTTGACATTTTTTATTTGATGATATATTGTCATCATACTTCCCTGGGGCTAGGGCAGGAAGAGATGGGGAGTTGTTATTTAACGGATATAGAGTTTCAGTATTGCAAGATAAAACAGTTCCAGATACTGGATTTCACAATAATGTGAATATATTTAACACTACTGAACTACCCATTAAAATGGTTAAGATGATAACTGTTAAATATATTTTACCACAACTTTTAAAATTTAAAGGCTAAACATATCTTTCATGATCAGACCCATTTGTATCCTTTAGCTTCATTTCTGACCACCTCTGGGACCCTTCTCTGAACCCTATGTACCAGCCACCTGGAGCTACTTACCATTTACTAAACTCTCCATGCTCTCTGCAATTTCTCCCGCCAGATACAGTGCTCTAACTCATCTGGCCTTGCAAGCCTACTTGTTTTCTGAACATTATTGAGATATATTTAATATGATGTACAATTAGCCCATTTAAACTGCATAATTCAATGGTTTTAGTATATTTACAGATAAGTTCAACCATCACCACAGTCAATTTTAGAACTTCGTAATCACTACAAAGTGAAACTCTGTACTTATTAGCTGTCACTCACCAATCTCCCCATACTCCTTACAGCCCAGCTCAAGGCAACTGTTAATCAACTTTCTGTCTCTGTAGATTTGTCTCTTCTGGACATTTCATATAAGTGGAATCATATAATGTGTGATTTTCTGTGACTAAATTCTTGTGGAATATTCATACCATGGAATATTATTTGACCACAAAAGGAATGAAATACTGACATGTGTTTCTGCAAAGGTTAACCTTGAACCCCTATTTGTGTTTCATACCAAAGATTTGTAGTCTCTTTCCCCAGGAAGTATTCATTGACACCACCAAGATTTAGACAAGTGATCTTTCCAAAAAACGTATTTACCTCTATTGTAGTCTTTAGTTAGCCAGTGTATCTCCAATAGATTTGAAACTCTTTTGGACAACCATAAAATGTTACACAAATGTATGTGAAGATATTTTGTTAACTGTTTCTCATAAGATCCCATTGATATAAGGAGAGATGGCTCCAGTTAGCCCAATTTAGAAGCAGATAAATGAAGATAATTGTTTCTCAACCCTGGCTTCACAATGTAATGACCAAAAGAGCTCTTAGAAAATCAATGCCTGTTCATCTACAAATGGGAGAAAATTTTGCAGTCTACCCATGTGACAAGGGGCTAACATACAGAATCTACAAAGAACTTAAACAAATTTACAAAAAAAGCAAACAACCCCATTAAAAGTGGTCAAAGGATACGAACAGACACTTCTCAAAAGAAGACATTTATGCAGCCAACAGACACATGAAAAAATGCTCATCATCACTGGTCATCAGAGAAATGCAATTCAAAAGCACAATGAGATACCATCACACACCAGTTAGAATGGCGATCATTAAAAGTCAGGAAACAACAGATGCTGGAGAGGATGTGGAGAAATAGGAACACTTTTACACTGTTGGTGGGAGTGTAAATTAGTTCAACCACTGTGGAAGAGAGTGTGGCGATTCCTCAAGGATCTAGAACGAGAAATACCATTTGACCCAGTGATCTCATTACTGAGTGTATACCCAAAGGATTATAAATCATACTGCTATAAAGACACATGCACACATATATTTATTGCAGTACTATTCACAACAGCAAAGACTTGGAACCAACCCAAATGCCCATCAATGACAGACTGGATAAAGAAAATATTTCACATATACACCATGGAATACTATGCAGTCATAAAAAAGGATGAGTCCATGTCCTTTACAGGGATGTGGATGAAGCTGGAAACCATCATTCTGAGCAAACTATCACAAGGACAGAAAACCAAAAACCGCATGTTCTCACTCATAGGTGGGAACTGAAGAATGAGAACACTTGGACACAGGGTGGGGAATATCACACACTGGGAGCCTGTCATGGCGGGGGGCACTGGGGGAGGGATAGCATTAGGAGACATACCTAATGTAAATGACGAGTTGATGGGTGCAGCAAACCAACGTGGCACATGTATACCTATGTAGCAAACCTGCACGTTGTGCACATGCACCCTGGAACTTAAAGTATAATTTAAAAAACAAAAAAGAAAATCAATGCCTGTTCGAGTCTTTGCCCACTTTTTTATGGGACTGGTTTTTTTCTTGAAAATATGTTTAAGTTCCTTACAGATGTTGGATATTAGACCTTTGTTGGATGCACATGACACAAGTTTACCTAGGTAAAAAACCTGTACGTGTACCCATGAACTTAAAATAAAAGTTCAAAAAAAAGTAATGCCTGGGCCCTACCTCAGGTCTATTGTATAACAATCCATGAGTGGCAGGGTGGGGATACGGGAGCTAAGCACCAAGACATCAGTATTGTTTAAAAGTTTCCCTGCTGATACACAGTCAGAATTTAAAACTACTGAGTTTAAACAACTACAGAATCTAAAAAGTCTTTAGTCATTCACTGCAATATGTTACATGTGTAATTACACAGTAATGTAGTCATTAGGTCATGATTTTATTATTTTTTAATATATCTACTCTGAATATTATAAAATAACACTGATAAGATAAAAAGTCCTTTGTGCAGAATTGTATAAACCCCACATCAATTTTTCTGAACACTTTTAATTGTTCGACCTCAAAGCAGGAGTTTATATAGCAAATACAATATTGCCCTGAAATCACTGTTTTGGCCATCTAAATGGATGGAACACTTGCATATCTCTCATCTATTTATATTAGTTTTCTCTTCTTTGTTGTATA
>NW_016812332.1:6053827-6095596 GCF_001698545.2 Rhinopithecus bieti | reverse complement strand
TTTTTTTTTTTTTTTTTTTTTTGCAAATTTCTTATTTTAGGTTCAGGAGTACATGGGCAAGTTTGTTATGTAGATCAATTGTGCATCACAAGGGTTTGCTGTACAGATTATTACCCAAGTGATAAGCATAGTACCTGATAGGTGGTTTTTAGATCCTCACCTTTCTCCCAGCCTCTACCCTCAAGTAGGCCCCAGTGTCTGCTATTCCCTTCTTTGTGTCCATATGTATTAAATGTTTAGCTTGCAATTACAAGTGAGAACATGCAGTATTTGGTTTACTGTTCCTGTGTTTGTTCACTTGGGATAGTGACCTCTAGTTCCATTCATGTTGCTGCAAAGGACATGATTTCATTATTTTTTATGGCTTCATGGTATTCCATGATGTACATGTATCATCCTTTCTTTATCCAGTCTACTGCTGATGGGCATTTAGGTTGATTCTCTGTCTTTTCTATGGTGAATAGTGCTGTCATGAACATACATGTGCGTATATCTTTATGGTAGAATGATTGTATCTCTGTGAACACGTTTTCATTCTTTTTCCTCCCTGCAATGCACATTGCAACATTTCTAATCATTTATCCTCAAGTTCACTAGTTCTTTCTTTAGTGCTGAAACATACTAGTGAGGTCACCTAGTGATTTTCTAATCACTCTTATTTCACTTTTCAAACATCAAAACTTTCATTTGGTTCTTTCTAACAATTTCTGTCTCTTTGTTGACATTTTTTATTTGATGATATATTGTCATCATACTTCCCTGGGGCTAGGGCAGGAAGAGATGGGGAGTTGTTATTTAACGGATATAGAGTTTCAGTATTGCAAGATAAAACAGTTCCAGATACTGGATTTCACAATAATGTGAATATATTTAACACTACTGAACTACCCATTAAAAATGGTTAAGATGATAACTGTTAAATATATTTTACCACAACTTTTAAAAATTTAAAGGCTAAACATATCTTTCATGATCAGACCCATTTGTATCCTTTAGCTTCATTTCTGACCACCTCTGGGACCCTTCTCTGAACCCTATGTACCAGCCACCTGGAGCTACTTACCATTTACTAAACTCTCCATGCTCTCTGCAATTTCTCCCGCCAGATACAGTGCTCTAACTCATCTGGCCTTGCAAGCCTACTTGTTTTTCTGAACATTATTGAGATATATTTAATATGATGTACAATTAGCCCATTTAAACTGCATAATTCAATGGTTTTTAGTATATTTACAGATAAGTTCAACCATCACCACAGTCAATTTTAGAACTTCGTAATCACTACAAAGTGAAACTCTGTACTTATTAGCTGTCACTCACCAATCTCCCCATACTCCTTACAGCCCAGCTCAAGGCAACTGTTAATCAACTTTCTGTCTCTGTAGATTTGTCTCTTCTGGACATTTCATATAAGTGGAATCATATAATGTGTGATTTTCTGTGACTAAATTCTTGTGGAATATTCATACCATGGAATATTATTTGACCACAAAAAGGAATGAAATACTGACATGTGTTTCTGCAAAGGTTAACCTTGAACCCCTATTTGTGTTTCATACCAAAGATTTGTAGTCTCTTTCCCCAGGAAGTATTCATTGACACCACCAAGATTTAGACAAGTGATCTTTCCAAAAAACGTATTTACCTCTATTGTAGTCTTTAGTTAGCCAGTGTATCTCCAATAGATTTGAAACTCTTTTGGACAACCATAAAATGTTACACAAATGTATGTGAAGATATTTTGTTAACTGTTTCTCATAAGATCCCATTGATATAAGGAGAGATGGCTCCAGTTAGCCCAATTTAGAAGCAGATAAATGAAGATAATTGTTTCTCAACCCTGGCTTCACAATGTAATGACCAAAAGAGCTCTTAGAAAATCAATGCCTGTTCATCTACAAATGGGAGAAAATTTTTGCAGTCTACCCATGTGACAAGGGGCTAACATACAGAATCTACAAAGAACTTAAACAAATTTACAAAAAAAGCAAACAACCCCATTAAAAAGTGGTCAAAGGATACGAACAGACACTTCTCAAAAGAAGACATTTATGCAGCCAACAGACACATGAAAAAATGCTCATCATCACTGGTCATCAGAGAAATGCAATTCAAAAGCACAATGAGATACCATCACACACCAGTTAGAATGGCGATCATTAAAAAGTCAGGAAACAACAGATGCTGGAGAGGATGTGGAGAAATAGGAACACTTTTACACTGTTGGTGGGAGTGTAAATTAGTTCAACCACTGTGGAAGAGAGTGTGGCGATTCCTCAAGGATCTAGAACGAGAAATACCATTTGACCCAGTGATCTCATTACTGAGTGTATACCCAAAGGATTATAAATCATACTGCTATAAAGACACATGCACACATATATTTATTGCAGTACTATTCACAACAGCAAAGACTTGGAACCAACCCAAATGCCCATCAATGACAGACTGGATAAAGAAAATATTTCACATATACACCATGGAATACTATGCAGTCATAAAAAAGGATGAGTCCATGTCCTTTACAGGGATGTGGATGAAGCTGGAAACCATCATTCTGAGCAAACTATCACAAGGACAGAAAACCAAAACCGCATGTTCTCACTCATAGGTGGGAACTGAAGAATGAGAACACTTGGACACAGGGTGGGGAATATCACACACTGGGAGCCTGTCATGGCGGGGGGCACTGGGGAGGGATAGCATTAGGAGACATACCTAATGTAAATGACGAGTTGATGGGTGCAGCAAACCAACGTGGCACATGTATACCTATGTAGCAAACCTGCACGTTGTGCACATGCACCCTGGAACTTAAAGTATAATTTAAAAAACAAAAAAGAAAATCAATGCCTGTTCGAGTCTTTGCCCACTTTTTTATGGGACTGGTTTTTTTCTTGAAAATATGTTTAAGTTCCTTACAGATGTTGGATATTAGACCTTTGTTGGATGCACATGACACAAGTTTACCTAGGTAAAAAACCTGTACGTGTACCCATGAACTTAAAATAAAAGTTCAAAAAAAAGTAATGCCTGGGCCCTACCTCAGGTCTATTGTATAACAATCCATGAGTGGCAGGGTGGGGATACGGGAGCTAAGCACCAAGACATCAGTATTGTTTAAAAGTTTCCCTGCTGATACACAGTCAGAATTTAAAACTACTGAGTTTAAACAACTACAGAATCTAAAAGTCTTTAGTCATTCACTGCAATATGTTACATGTGTAATTACACAGTAATGTAGTCATTAGGTCATGATTTTATTATTTTTTAATATATCTACTCTGAATATTATAAAATAACACTGATAAGATAAAAGTCCTTTGTGCAGAATTGTATAAACCCCACATCAATTTTCTGAACACTTTTAATTGTTCGACCTCAAAGCAGGAGTTTATATAGCAAATACAATATTGCCCTGAAATCACTGTTTTGGCCATCTAAATGGATGGAACACTTGCATATCTCTCATCTATTTATATTAGTTTTCTCTTCTTTGTTGTATATCTGTTAAATTTTTACACTTCCTTGAGTGCAAAGAGTATGACAAAATATTCTCATTATAAACTATAATGTCATTTACCCACTAGAGTTTTTGGATTGTACAAATTCTGTCAAATCTGGTACTGCGTATAGACTGCATTGAAAAGATGTTTCTCTAGTTTTTCTGATTATACGAAAGGGCAAGCAAGGAAGACAAAACTTTATTTATTTATCTGTTTATTTATTTATTTTGAGACACAGTTTCGCTCTTGTCACCCAGGCTGGAGTGCAGTGCCGTGATCTCAGCTCACTGCAACCTCTGCCTCCCAGGTTCAAGCAATTCTCCTGCCTCAGTCTACCAAGTAGCTGGGATTATAGGCACCCACCACCACGCCCGGCTAATGTTTGTATTTTCGGTAAAGACAGGGTTTCACCATGTTGGCCAGGCTGGTCTGGAACTTCTGACCTCAAACTATCCGCCTGCCTTGGCCTCCCAAAGTGCTGGGATTACAGCTGTGAGCCACCAAACCAGGCCAACAAAACTTTTTAAATTTCTTGGATGTTTCCGATAGGATTTTACCCAGTTGATATCTTTGCCAAGAATGTATCTACAGCATTCTAAACTAACTTGTGTCCTTCTCATTATAAAATTTGAAAATCTTATTTGGAGGAAAATTATTATACAAAAAGTCAAATAAATTTCTGGACACAAAACATATCCCACAAACACATTTGAAGATTATAAATGAGCTAGAAGACTGGTTTCTCTATATTAAGATATAACAAAATGATGTTTTATCCTTACAACGACAAAGGCTTTTCAGGTTAAGGATTGCCTAAATATCCAGAGGATGACAGAGACAACAGAGAAAGGAGAATGACACACATACACCCAATTTTGTTAATAAATTTAAATAAGAAAGTATAAAGAGTACAAACAGGAAGGATATTTTTAATAATAACATCTATAACAATGCATCTTTAAAACAACAAATGTTTATAACCACACATTAGACTTTTCTTATAACAAAAAGGCAGATTCACTATTATAGGATAGATATCTCCTTCTACCTTAAGAAAGAATAAAATTACCCCCTAATGATATACAGTATAATCTTTAAACCTGGGGCATATTTTGTCAAAACAAAAAAGCATTTTCCCCATGATTTCAAGTGATAAATATTCACAAAAGCCTAGTCTTACTTGGTATTGCATATCTGGAGTGTCCCCAGGCATGAACATTATAATATTGGAGTCTCTTTCCATCTTTCTTTCTTCAGTTTAGCATTTAAAAAAAAAAAAACTCCAATTGAGTTAATGTATACAAGATTTGTTGATGTTAGAAAAATGAAAACTGTTTGTCTATTACACACTCCTGACCTTGAAAAACTCTTTATGAAAGCTTCCAAATTATCTCCAATGAAAGCCATGTAACCATGTTTACATCTCCTCTAGACTTTCTTTTGTTTTAGCGTTTGGTGTGCTCTTTTTGACTTTAATAGTTACATAGAAGAACGAAAAAATTGATCCAGAATCCAATATATTTTCTGTTTCCTAACCTGCATACCTGTCCAAATAGCTAGTGTTATGCAGCCCAAGTGAAGCAGAGCTGGACTCTAAACAGGTGGACACATCTGTTCTAGTCCATCGGACTTGACTTACACTGACTGTGTTCTGTAATCATTATGGTTTTTATCCAAAATTACAGTCAATCTGTTCAGAATTAATACGTATTACTCTACCACTTGTTACAAAATTTTCAGTTTATTTATTGAACTGTATCCTGCCCTAATCACTCAGGCACAATTCCCACTGAAAACCTAAAAGAGAGACTGTGTCCAGAGGTAATGTTTTCACCTCATGTCAAAAGATATTTTTGCATAAGTGAATAATACTGCTAATCCCAATGCGGATTCTTTATGTATCAATGGTGAGAATTTGTTTGAAATTTTAGGGCACTGATTTGAGTCATTTGTAATCACTTTTCCAACACATGTTATATCATATTATGGTTACTTTCAGTATGAAGAGGAGGTTGACAAATTATTTACTTCACTTAGAATGAAGCTTATATTGTTAATCCTTGGGAAATTAGACTTTTAGTTCCCTTTTCTCTTTTGTGTTGGGTGGTTTTAGAGACTGTGGGTCCTTGAAGCCACAATTCGGTTTAATTATAACATGATGAATCACTTGTGATTGCTAATATTGTCAACTTAATTGGATTGAAGGATGCAAAGTATTGTTCCTGGGTGTGTCTTTGAGGGTGTAGCCAAAGGAGATTAACATTTGAGTCAGTGGACTGGGAGAGGCGGACCCATCCTCAAACTGGGTGGGCACAATCTCTAATCAGCTGCCAGCATGGCTAGAATAAAGCAGGCAGAACGTGGAAGGACTAGACTTGCTGAGTCGTCTGGCCTTCATCTTTCTCCCGTGCTGGATGCTTCCTGCCCTTGAACATTGGACTCCAGGTTCTTCAGCTTTTGGACTCTTGGACCTACACCAGTGGTTTGCCAGGGTCTCTTGGGCCTTCAGCCACAGACTGAAGGCTGCACTGTTGGCTTTCCTACTTCTGAGATTTGGGTACTTGGACTGGCTTCCTTGCTCCTCAGATGGCAGACGGCCTATTGTGGGACTTCACCTTGTGACCGCGTCAGTCAATACTCCTTAATAAATTCCCTTTCATATATATGTCTATCTTATTAGTCTTGTCCCTCTAGAGAACCCTGACTAATACATCACTTCACTGTCATTTTCTCTTTCCTCTTCTGTGTTCTCTGAAGCTCACTAAGTCTGTGGATTTTATGGAGGAGAAACGTTACTAATTCATAATTATGATGTAAAGGTTAATCTGGCTAACATCTTCCAAATAACTTTCCCACCAGCGGGTGATTTTCTTCTTTTTTTTTTTTTCCTGGTTGAATTGCAGATAGATGAGCCTCAGAAGCTGATGAAAATTAAAAGCAAAATATTTTTTCAGAGGTTAGTCCAGAAATGTGATGGAAGAAAAGGACATTAAGTAATATACTCCATGGATGTATATGTTAAGTTTTCAAAACCACAGAAAATAAAAAGGACAAACAACAGCTGATACTAGTGAGTATAATAACAGAATCATGAATGCATTTCCCTTCCACTCCAAGGTTAATTTAGAAAGAAGAGGAAGTTGCATTATCACATTTCTAATCAGCAACTCCATTTCCCTAATACAGCATATGAAATGGCAACAGTGCCTATGGCAATACAAATCCTATTAACTTGATGCATCAAATATGAAGAAATTAAGATACAAGTTGAGAACAAGATCAGAGAAGAATGATCAGAATTCCCCTTATAAAAAAAAAAAGGCCACTCATCTCTGTGACTTTTTTTAACTTCTTCTTGTTTGCAACACAAAGAACATGTTCTCAGGTGTTACTGATTGAATGCCAGGCACTGCCCAAAAACTCACATCAGAGTCAATCATGCTAAGTATGCAAGTCCTGACTAAATTATTTGAACAAACTGCATTGTGATTGTTAGACATGTTACAAGAAAATATGAACAGCTTGACCAGCAAATTTCCAATATATTTCCCCCCTCAGGCAAGCCTAAAACTTAAAAATAAGACTCCAGAGACTCTGACATTCTTCTCATCACATAACACATACCGGCAGAGACTAAAAGGAAAAGAAAAGATATGAATATTTGAAAAGGCCTTTTGAATCTTGCAGGCATAAAGTAGAAGTATATATCATTCTCTCAGACCCAGAGTCCATGCAGATACACATTGAAAGACATGCTTTGTACCATCATCCTCAGCTGATATGTCAAAGGAAAAGAATTCATTCTCACCTTTTCCAAGTGTCTGTCATTAGGTACATTAATATGGATGAACTACCACAAAATCAAAAAGCAGTAAGAGAGGTGAGCTTAAAGGAAGAAAGGCCTTAAGCTATATTTAAGTTGGGCTTAAATTTGAGAATGAAAATTGGGGTTTCTATAATTACCTTTTCTTCTCTACTTACCCTAGAAGAAAAACACTACCAATTAGACTTTCCCTTGAAGTCTATTGGCCAGAATTTCACTAAACATTCCTCAAGCTTTCCTATAAATGAAGGAATGGAACTGATGTGGACAAGTTGAGGAAGATTTGTTTTTTCTGTCATAACATCCCTTATTTGAATGCATCACATTTGACAGTAGAACACAGAAGTATTTGCTTTTCCAATTCATTCTATAACATAAATAATGTTAATTCATGATCAATTAAGTAGCAACCCGAATGTATTTTATTAACAAGAATTCTTACCAAAAATGTCAATAAGCATAGACATTTCTGTAACATTGAATATTCAAAGAAAATTTCTGTTAATTCATATCCCATTTCTGTATATAATCTCTACAACACCTAGTTCAATATTTAAGTCATAATTGCACTGGATTACTGTGTATATAATATAATTACTTGGGAGAGAATTTGTCATTAATACACTAACAACTTATTTAATATTCAGACAATAAATTTGATATCAAATATTAAAGCCAAAGAAAAAATGAGAGAATAATATAATGTTATTGATAGGGCAACAGCACATAACTTGAGATTTTATTTAAAAATTTTCTTATGTGTCAACCAACATATTATCTGTTACTGTTGAAATTTTAAGGTGAAATTTTTCTATCAAACCACTATAGAACTTATGTTTCGCTGACCCCAAATTTACTTTAAAAAAGAGAAAAGAACTTTATATTTGCTTGCCTCTTGCTAATTTTTGAATCAACCAAATAATTTTCAACATATATAATATATATATAATATATATATTTTTTTTTTTTTTTTTTTTTTTTTTTTTTTTTGACGAGTCTTGCTCTGTCGCTCAGGCTGGAGTGCAGTGGCGCGATCTCGGCTCACTGCAAGCTCCGCCTCCGGAGTTCTCCTACCGGGGACTACAGGCGCCGCCGCCACGCCCGGCTATTTTTTTTTTCTTTCTATTTTTAGTAGAGACGAGATTTCACCGTGTTAGCCAGGATGGTCTCAATCTCCTAACCTCGTCATCCTCCCGCCTCGGCCTCCCAAAGTGCTGGGACCACAGGCATGAGTCACCGTGCCCAGCCTCAACTTTAATATTTCATAACTAATATAATGTCTCAGTGTTAATTTTGAAGTTTCAGTCTGAAAAATGAGTTCATTTTAATGTCTGATCCCAACAGCTAATTTTAGCAAGAATTATAGAATTACTCAGAAATGTCTAGTAAATTATATTTTAATATAATTGCATCGGATACACTGAATATTGAACAGATGTACAAATATTACATTTCTCTTTCTCCCTCCTTCATTAGGGGTTTTAGAATATCTTATCTGGATCAAACCCAAAATTTATTTTAGACAATTTTCTTGTGTTAATCGCAGTTTTAAAGGTGGTCGAGGTAGCAGGTTTGGCCGTAAGGGTGTGGCTATTAACATGGTGACAGAAGAAGACAAGAGGACTTTTCGAGATATCGAGACCTTCCACAACGCCTCCATCAAGAAGATGCCCCTCAAGGTTGCTGATCTCATCTGAGGGGCGGTGGTTCATTCTGGAGGGAGGTGGGGCGGGGAGCGGGGTGTGGGTGGTGGTTGAGAAACAGCATGAGGGGAGAGAAGGAAGCCAAGGGATGGACATCTTGTAATTTTTTTCTTTCAATAAATGTCACTTTTTGAGGCAAAAAAAAGTATAAATAGTTTATAAAGAAAAGAGGCTTAGTTGGTTCGTGGTTCTGCAGGCTGTACAGGAAGCATAGGGGCATTTCACTGGCTTCTGGAGAAACCTGAGGAAACTTACAATCATGTTGGAAGGCAAAGGGGGAACAGGCACCTTACATGGCCAGAGCAAGAGGAAGTGGAGGGATGCTACACACTTTTAAACAAACACATCTTGCAGGAACTCACTGGCTATCATGAGGACAGCATCAGTGGTGCTAAACCATTTTTGAGAACCCACCCCTATGATCCAGTGACCTCCCACCAGGCCCTATCTCTAACATTGGAGATTACAAATACAATTCAATATGAAATTAAGGTAGGGCACAGATCTAAACTATATCAATTGTATTCATCACCTTCCAACATATAATAAAATGCATTTATTTACTATAATTGTTTATTGTCTGCCTCACCCCAAGAGGGCTGTACTTTTTGTATTTTTTCACGCATGTATTCTAGAAATCTAAAATGAAGACTTGCCTGTCATAATCATTTAGTTAATACGTGTTTGTTGGAAGTGTTGAATTACAATTTTTATTTGCAGTGAGTCTAAAGTAGTTTGTGCTAAGTAACACAGACCTTTAATATTTTAGTAAACTTTTAATGGGGAATCATTTCAAATTATTATTTTTGATAATATGGAGAATTGACACATACACTTTACCCAGCTTTCTTTAATATTAACATTTTACATAACCATGGTACACTTGTCAAAATGAAGAAATTAACATTGGCTCAATGCCACTAAATGACAGACTTCATTCAGATTTTACCAGTGCTTTCATGAATATCCTTCTGTCTTCTGGGATCTAGTCCAGTACATCGCATTGTCCTTCACCATATGTATGTCACTATGCCTTCTCAACTCTCTAACAGTTTCTCAGTCTTTCCTTATCTTTCACAATGTTGGCACTTTTGAAGAATACTGGCCAGAGAGAATGTCACTCAGTTTGAGTTTGTCTGTTTTCTCATTCTTAAACTGGCTGACTGGGTGTGCAGGAAGAACACCACAGAGGTGTGATACCCTTCTCCTTACATCAAAACAAGGGGTGGATGATATCAACATGATTTATCACTGGCGATGTTAACCTCGATCTCTTGGTTCAGATGGTGTCTTCCGGGTTTCTACACCATAAAGTCATTTTTTCCCTTTCCATACTATGTATTTTGTAAGCAATTTCTTAAGTCTAGTTCACACTCGAAAGACATGAAATTAAGCTCTACCTCCTGGATATGAGCATCTACATGTATTTTTTGGAGTGCACCTTTAAAGAAGACTGGTTCCTTCTCCTTCATTTATTCACTTACTATTTAATGTAAGTATGAATTCATCTGTATTTATCACAGCCTTTGGATTCTAATTGTATATAATCACTATGTACTTTGTTGCAAAAATAATTCCACCTTCTGCCATTGGGAGAGTCTTTTGAGTGTGCTTCTGTTCATTAAAATATTAACAATTCTTTTCACATACTCCGCAATCTTTCTGAAAATTTCCATAAGCTTTTATTAGAAAATAGTCACTCTTCTTCTTAAATTCCCCACAATACTTATCACAAAACACTGTGTCTAGTACATCTTTCTTGAGGCTTCAGTAGTGGAGTAAATCACTGCACAGTACAGAAGGTAACTGAAGATGGGTTATACACACTCATGTTTCAAAATAAGATCCCCTAAATCACAGTCAGTGTGACCACTTTCTCTCTTACCATTCTGCAGTCTCCTGTGGCCTCTTGATCCCTCACGAGTTTTCTCACAGTTGTCCTCCTCTTGTGAACCTTGCAATCCCCAAATATACAATTTGTTTTTTAGATAGCCAATTCAGCTTTCTCACGGTTTGCAGTGAACTTACAGATAATTCCATGGGGCTTTATATTTTGCAATAAACACAAACTACCAATGTATTTTGCTATAGAATTCAATTTTCTTCTGTGGGGGTAGAAGATATTGTTTGTTGCAGGTTGAAATTTTTTTCTCTTATTTACATTTTGAAATATTCAATGAAAAGTTTAAAGAGTCTCCAGCAAGAGGCCAAAGACCTACTGCTTCCTAAAAAGGTTTTTTTAAAGGAAAAAATATATATAGTTTAGTCTTCTTTTAGCTCAGCGCTAGAGATAGCTTAGCAGAAATACATGGTATATTGTCTTGGAAATTAGTTGTCAGAATAATTTCTTCAGATATATAAAAGACTATCACTGGATTTTTTACATATCTATGGCCTTTTCCTAATTTTTGATTCTTAGCACTGAAGCAAAGTAGCATGGAGTAGGGAGCTTGCATACACCTCAGTGAGGCCTAAATCTTTCCAAATCACATTTCCTATTTAATTCAATAGATTTTTCCCTTAAGATGGACTGAAAGCACAGCCTAGTGGGAATATATGATGGGACAAGCTTAGGAAAAAGTGCAGACTGAGCAACTTTCAAAGATTGATGGAGTAATTCTTGGAGTGGATTATACTTTAAGATCTATTGCAAGCCAAACTGGCAAAAGGAAAATAGGTCTGGGAGAGATGCCAAACAGAGTGAGTACTAAGGTGAAGATAGGGTCAACTCACGAATAAGGGAAATATAGGCCAGAATGTAAAGACTTTGCATTTTTAAAGTACTTGGCAAAAATGCAGGAGATGGATTCGGAATTAGATTTCCTTTATGAACTATTTTGGAAAGATTGTAGAGAAAAGCATCCACAACCAAAAAAACTATTCAGCAGAACCAGGAATCCATAGCAACATCCTACTAGCAGTATCTGAGGCAGCCTTTACAACTTCTGACGAAAGTGCCTATAAAGATTCAGTAAATCATGAAAACTCACACACAATTAAAAAGTAAGACTGAGAAGCAGCCTAAAGACATCTTCAGTAGCTTAAGGTAGTTGATTTGGATTGAAAAAAAAAGATCCATCTGATTTCATTTAACGAAAAGTAATGACTATCTAGAAAAATGAAGAAAGCTGGTTCTTAACTCCTTCAGTGACCTGCCTTTCATACAGAAAGCAACGGTCTACACACAAAAGGTCTTCCACAAACCATGTGAGCAGAAGACGAAAATGACTTTTGGAAATGCATTACGTGCTAAGATGTGCAGCTCATATTAAAGTGGTTCAGGAGATTTTAGGAGAGTCTAAATCCCGTAGCAAAGAGCCAAACGACAAAGGAAATGAAGTTCTCTCGACTACTTGCTAAACATCCCATTTATATTCATTTGACTCTTAAGAACTATGACAAGCAAAGTATTATGATACCTGGAAAATATTAATAGTACTGGAAACAACTGTGGCTGTAACTGTTTTACAGACCTCCTTGAGTTACCTAGAATGGTGTGCAGGGAAGAAGGCGAAGGGTTGACACCTGTTTAAATTTGGAGCCTACCAGAAAATTCCCCTCAGTTTTTGGAGCAAGAGAGACATAATTACCATGCGGCTAATAATACTGGAGTTACAGGACCCTTTACTCTTTTGGATCATTTCCAAAGCCCCATACCAAACTTTATATTAATAAATTTGCATTACTTTTATAAAGGACTTCCAAAGTTGTATAAGTCTGAAGCTTCACAAAATTTTGATCTGCTCCTGGGAGCAGAGGAGAAAGTTTAAGGCCATATGTCATGGCCCTACCATTGAACAAACACACGGAAATCCTCTCCTTTTCACTATAGTAGAGGTCAGTACTAAGTTGGATTTTAACCCAAACTCCAAAGCAAAGTCTCTCCGTTTTGTAAGAAGTAAAATTTAAGCGTATTTCTCCTACAGACTTCTATGACTTATCACAGCCCCTTCCCATGTGTCTTTTTATTATTTACACAGTGGCCTACGTATGTTATGTGGATATTCGTATGTTTACTTTAAATAACACTTCTCTTATTATGAATAAAGGAACAGATACCTGACCAACAGAGAAAATTAGAGAAGAAAATGTAAAATCATACCATAATTTCACCTCCTGAGATAACCACTACTAAAATGTATTTCTTTCCAGTTACTAATTGGATTTACATTTTTAATTGAATTATATTTTATATACAATTTGGTACACTGTAATTTTATTTAGCATTGATTTAGCTTTAAATATTTTTACTTTAAATATTTTACTTAGCATTGATCTGCTTTAAATATTATTTTTACATACTGAAAAAATATTCTTTCACATGGATATAGTCTAATTCACTTAGCCAGCCCCTACTGTTGATTATCTAGGTTGTTTCCAGTTTTCCTTTTATAAATAAAGCTCTGTTGAGCATGCCTAATTACATTTTTGTCCTAATTATTCTCTATGAAAACATTCCTAGGAGTCAAAAGTTATTAGTTTATTTAACTTTTATTCTAGAAATATGCCAGTTCAGATCCCAAAACAGTAAGAATTTACAAACGTTAATGTGTATTTATTGCTACTGAGTATTAATCTTTAATTATTTGTTTGAATACGTATAATTGTATCTGTGGTTTTGGCATCCATATGTATTAAATTCCTGGAAAAATTAAATATATAATTAAGTTTTGGACTGTTAATTGTCTTATAAATTGATTGATCATATTCTTTCATATTCTAACAGAACCTTCATATTTTCATATTAATGTTTTGACAACTCCATAAATTAACTTGATTGTTCTCATATCTCACGTGTTCTCATATGTGCTCCTAATTTTCCCTGTGCATTATCACTTTATGATCTTCTTTGACTTTTTAAAAACGTCTCCATAGTCAAATCTGTCTCTACCTCTTTGAGGATTCTTTATATGTCAATGCAGGATATAAGGTCTTTGGAAAAATGCAACGGTGAAATTCACTATAACTTGCCTGAAATCCAGCCCTTGTCAAAAAATTATTCAGTGTATGCTATGGCTTAGCTGTTTGCCCTCCAAAATGAGGTTGAAACCTAATCCCCAGCACAACAGTATTAACAGGTGGGGTCTTTAGAAAATGATTAGGTCATAAACCCTCCACTGTCATTGATATGATTAGAATCTTTTAAAAGAGCTTGAGACGGCCAATCCATCTCTTCCTTCCCTTCGTCATGTGAAAGCACAACGTTCATCCCCTCCAGAGAACACAGCAACAGGGCTCCATCTTAAAGCAGACAGCAGCCTCACCAGACATTGACCCTGCTGGCCTTAATTGATCCTTAATCTTGGACTTCTCAGCCTCCAGAACTGTAATAAATAAATCTCTATTGTTTACAAATTACCCAGTTTCAACTATCTCATTACGGCAGCACAAATGGACTAAGTGCATCTACCATTTGAGAGTATCTTATGGGGATGCTATATATTCATTGTTCCCTATTTTATGACATGTAACAAGATAATAAATTAACAAATCTGAATCATAACTCAGGATTGCACATATTTCTGAGATGAGTTAATTTGAAGCTTTAAGTTTTATTTTTAATAATCTCATTACTTTAGAATAGTTTGGGATTTAAGAAAATGTTGCAAAGACAGCACAGGAAGTTCCCATATACCCCACACCCAGGTTCCTCTATTATTAACAACTTACATTAGCATCTTCCATTTGTCATGATTAGCTCATCAATATTGACATATTGCTATTAACTAAAGTACATACTTTATTCAGATTTTCTTATTTTTTACCTGATGTTCTCCTTCTATTCCAGGATTCTGTCAGGATGCCACATTGTATTTTAGTCATCATGACTCCTTCATCACCTCCTGCCTTGACACTATCTGAGACTTTCTTTGTTTTAGAGACCTTGGCAGTTTTTAGGAGTGCTGGTCAGGTATTTTGTGAAATGTTTCTCATTTGGGATTTGTCTGATTTTTTTCTCATGATTAGATTGTAAGAAGAAGACAACAGAGGTAAAATAAAATATTAGAGTAAGAAGAAGACAACAGTGGTAAAGTGCCATTCTTATCACATCATATTAAGGATACATATGACATCACTGTTGTGTTTTCATCTTAACCCCGTGGATGAGGCAATGTTTATCAGATTTTTCCACTATAAAGTTACTATTTGTTCTTCCTTTCCATTCTGCATTCTTTGGAAGAAGCCATTTAATCTAATCCATAAGGAATGTAAACTTATGTTCCACCTCCTTGAGAGCAGAACATCTACATAAATTATCTGGAATTTCCTATGCAAGAGTGTATTTGTGTATTCTTCTCCATGAACTTATTTATACAGTCATTTGTTTATATCAGGATGAACTTATAAGAATTTATTTGATACTCTGGGATATGATTAAATATGTTCATGATTGTTCAACATGTTCCAGATTTTGCCATTTTAAGAGCTTTGGGAAGGCTCAAATGTCCCTTTGACATACCCCATACCCTCATTATTGGGTGAGTGATCATGTTTGTATATGGGTCTTTGGATACTTTCTTAAATTTTGGCATCACAAGATGCTCCAGGATTATATTATATATTTCCTGCCCAACAGCCAGTCATTTCTTTGAGAAACCATGGTCCTTTTCCATGGATGGTTTTAGAAACAATGTCTAGATCCCACATATGCTTGTTGCTCCTGGAATATCTTTGTTCTTGGCCGTCTCAGATAACAGAGTAAAAAAAAAAAAAAATGTGTGTATACTAACCAGTGTATACACATATATTTATAAATATTTCTATATGTATCTATTTTTATCTACATTGAGCTAAGCATGATTCACACTGATATCTCCAACTCGAATTCATTACAGGTACCTTATAGGTAAGTAATGCATCCATGCTTCTCCCCTTTTGCTTGTAACCTCCCACTTCAAAAGTGAGAAACCTGGCTCTCACTGTCAGCCATCTATTATTTAATTTTTCAGTTCCAGAATTCATGTATAGTTGGTTCAAAATTGTTAATCCATATTCCTATGGAAAACAACTTTATCCACTAGAATGTAGTGCTTATGAGCTCATACAGTGCTAATAGGGCTTTTGACATCAGTCTTAGTTTCCATTCATTTCCACAGTTGCTTAGGGTAGCACCCTTTTCCCACAGTGCTTTTTCATTAGTTTTTCCAGAAATTTGTAGGAGCCCTCAAATTTCCTAGAGGACCAACACAAGAAATGTTCATTTGAACAATTATATATTTTGCTTCTTTATTAACATGAAATAAACACCTTCCTAAATTCAATTACAGATTAAAAAATTCAACACCCGGAAGAATATGTGTGCTTAATTTTATGTTTAAAGTTATTTTATCAGCATAAAGTAACTACATACCTAACTACTTTTCGTGTTTTACTTACTTTCTGAACCAAAGCTAAATTTGAATCTCAAGCACAGTAATTCATTCTACAGTGTCCAATAGTAGCTATCCCAGCTCCAATAGTAGCTATCCCAGCTTCTTTTCATTGGTTTTGATTTCTCTTCAATTAGGAAATCATCTTGTTTATATACTATTTATTTTTAAGATGCCTCGGTAATTTTCATGAATTAGCAGCATTAAAACATAAATAAATAAATAATATGAATTTTTGAGTCTCCAAAGTTATGAACATACTGAAGTCTTCATGTGCATATGTATCTAAAATATGCACTACATGAAAACACTAACACCATGAAAAAATAAATTTTCCAAAATTATACACTGTGTGCTTACCCTGGGTAAAGTATGCACTGTGGGATATATCTAATAATCAATCCTCAAGTTCTTACAATTTAGTTAAGAAAAATAATATTAAAATGAAAAAAGGATTTAAGGTCGGGCACGGTGGCTCACGCCTGTAATCCTAGCACTTTGGGAGGCCAATGCGGGCGGATCATGAGGTCAGAAGATCGAGACTATCCTGGCTAACACGGTGAATCCCCGTCTCTAGTGAAAATACAAAAAATTAGCCAGGCATGGTGGCAGGTGCCTGTAGTCCCAGTTACTCAGGAGGCTGAGGCAGGAGAATGATGTGAACCCCAGAGGCAGAGCTTGCAGTGAGCCGAGATCATGCCGCTGTACTCCAGCCTGGGAGACAGAGCAAGACTCTGCCTCATAAAAGAAAAAAAAAAAAAAAGAATTTAGAGCCAGGTGTGGTGGCTCATGCCTGTAATCCCAGTGACTTGAGAGGCTGAGGCAGGAGGATTGCTTGAGCCCAGGAGTGTGAAGCTGCAATGAGCTATGACAGCCACTGTACTCTACCTGGGCAACACAGTGAGACCCCAACTCTAAAAATAAAAATTAAAAAAGAACTAAGTCTACATGTGTATTAGTTAGTTTTTATGCTGCTAATAAAGACATACCCAAGACTGGGTTATATATAAAGGAAAGAGGTTTAATTGACTCACAGTTCCACGTGACTGGGGAGGCCTCACAATCACGGTGGAAGGTAAATGAGGAGCAAATTCTCATCTTACATGGGGGCAGGCAAGAGAGAGCATGTGCAGGGGAACTCCCCTTTAAAAAACCATCAGATCTTGTGAGACTTATTCACTATCACGAGAACAGCACAGGGAAGACCCAACCCCATGATTTAATTACCTTCCACAGGTCCCTCCCATGACACGTGGGAATTATGGGAGCCACAATTCAAGATGAAATTTGGGTGGGGACACAGCCAAACCATATCAAGATGACTACATAAAAAAGCTACTGAAAAAAGCAAATGGCTATATGAAAGCCAATAGAATGATATTTGGAATCGGGGAAAGCGGTATTGATTGGATGTATTCTGGAAGGTTTCATTATGAAAATCCATTTGCTTATTTATTTTACAAGTATTCATTAAGTACTTTTGACATGCCAGAGATTACAGTAAATGTCAGCAATCTAAAGATAAATGAGATACAGTCCTTGACTTAAGTAACTTAAATCTAGACCAGATTTTCTCATACATCTGACATTAAAAGTTTGGTAAAATTGGAGAAGGTATAAAGGCAGGAGAAAGAACTTGAGACATTTTATAGATACCCGATTACAAAATGATAGCTGAAGAACAGTGAGCAGACACCCATCTGCAAAAGGTCAAAAGTCTCAAAATATAGAAAAATGCATAACTCTAGGTTGAACTCTAGGCTGAATATAGAAAACTCAAGAAGAAGTTCAAATTTGTACTAGACTTTTAAAAATGAGTAGGGTTAATAGACACAGAGAAGAGTGCCAGGATAATTACAGAGAAAGAATTATGTATATATAGATAAAGGTATGAAGGCAAAATGCATTGATTAAGTAAATGGGATACTCTGTCTGAAGTGAAGAAGTTAAAATATATTTTAGGACGAGAAAAATAAGCTGAAGCCAAAATGAAGATAACCTTAAATCTCCTGATGAAAGGTGTAGAAAAACTGGTTGGCTACACTTGTTTACTAGTTGTCTGATGTACAGAATGATATCTGAAAGAGGAGGGAATACAAGTTAAGATGATTTTCACAAACCCAAGCATAAAGTAGTGAATGCGAGGATAAAAGAAAGGAATAGGCATAGTAGCTATCTAAAGAGTTAATTGCATAAAATATAATTTGATGGTTTAAGTCTAAGTGACTAGAATGAGAGAATTAGAAAAAAAATTGAAATAAAAGGTTTTTGTTAACCAAAGAATGTCACTTATAAGGTTTAATGTTATATCCCTACAATACCATTCTGTAAATATACAACAGTGCCTGTTCTAAATATAGATGAGGAGATAGGAAGAATTGACTTGAGATCTACTTGGAAATCAGCTTCATGGAAGTGAGAGTTGATACTGTGAGAAAGGAAAGTATAAAGAGAGATGAGAACAGAAGTACTTCGACTAAAGTTCAAATAATACCAACTTCTGGCAGAGAGCAGAAAGAACGAACCAAGTAGAAGGGAACAGAATCTGGAATTGACACTGTGTCAACCTGCACTGATCCACCTCTCCAGGACTGGGAAAACTAGAAATGAGTTGATGAAAATCAGGCCACTGAAGTAAAAGTATATCATTTGCTTTTCTTAAATATCTAATCAATTGTTGTCTCTTTTTCTTGACCTGATATTTACAGAGTTGCTCAATAAGTTCTAGTAGTTAATATGAAGTCTTTTTGTTTGTTTGTTTGTTTGTTTGTTTGTTTTTGGTCTAAGGACATGAAATATGGATGAATGTAAGCCAAAGACTTTACAAGGAAAGGAGTTGTTTGTTTATCACAAGTTACAATAAAACTAAACAAAAAGTTATTGACTGTCTTCCATTAATGAAAGTAGTTTCACCTCCTATGAGCACCCACTAAATAATCCTGAATTTATTCTGAAAACTTCAAACACTTCAGCTCACTAGCTTTAGCCTGATACTGGTCACCACCTGAACACACCGAATTTTCACCTATTCCTGAAGGACACATCCAACTCCCCTGGTTTTCCTGCCTACCTTTGTCCTTTCTCCTCTCTCTTTCCCCAGCTCTTCCTCTTTCCAATCCCTAGTCCCTTCTCTGATGAAATTAATTGCTACTAACATTTATTGTCACTTTCAGACTGACCCTTTGGCTACCTTTATTTGAGTAGAATCAGTTTAATAAGTGTAAATACAATCATTCAATGAACGTATATTCCAAACCTACATGTTACAGGGCACTGCATTAAGCTACAGAAAAAAAAGTTACAATGAAGTGTTCAGTCTACTGCAGGATACCACTTTTTTCCTGAATTCAGTTTAAATATTCAGATAACCAAGGCCATACAAAAAGTATTTTCCCCTGGTAGAGGCTGGGGGTGTAAGACCCAGCCTATACTCTGTAGCTAAAATTTGAAGACATAACTTAAAATTTTAGGTTCAAGTTATAGCTCCAAATTTTAGCTACAGAGGAGCCATTTGGAGTCATCTATCACATCTTAAAAACTCTAAACTCAATAGCTTATTAGGACCCTCAAGCGACTGATAAAGAAGTCTGGACAAATCAGGACCCCACTGAAAGGACTACATTTTGATGTAGTTCATGGTAATGCAAAAATGCATGGCTAAATTTTGTTGCCTAGAATGTTATAGACATGGATAGAAACATTTCATTATTAAGCCAGTCGTTTCATGCCATATTGCCAATGGCTTGCAGTTTCTAAAAGAAAACTACATGTTTCAAATCAGTTGAATCTAAAATACTCTCTGACCTTGCTAACTATTTTTTGATTTCTTTTTTCTGTTTAAATAAAACAGGTTAATAAAGTATTGCTATCTTAAATTCTTATAAAAGTCATAATACTATATCTTCTTTTTTGTTAGTGGACCACTTCAATACTGGCAAGTAGGTCATGTAAATGTCATATATCTTGCCAATATCTCATTATTTTTAATATTTCCAATTGCTAAAGAAAATTCTATCTGAAGAACTGTTGTTGATAGAAATTTTGCCCTCTACCAATACTGAATTGTGTCATCTATATATAACTACTGCTTTTCTATAAAATAAAAATTTAAATAATTTCCAGTTCTAATTTGTTGTTCTTTTACATAAGCTACGAGTAATTATCTTACCTGAATATTTTAATCTTATTTTTACTCCTAAATTCTTACCCAGTTAATAATGCATGTATAGTGGTTTTAATTGGTGTGGTTTGTAATTATGCATATTCAGATTAAGCAAGACAAATGGCAGGACTCGTAATGGCATCATATTAAAAATATAATACGTTTAAAATCTATTTAAAAGTATAATTATAAAAAAGAATGAGAGCTATTTTCAAATGTTTTCTAGGTATAAATAATCACATTTACTAAAGGGTATTACAGAAATCCCATAAGCAAAAGATATTACAAAGTATTATTTAGAGAAACAATTGGAACTCAGACTTCTTAATAACTACTTGCTACTGCTGACCAAATACAAAATGAGTGTAATCTACCATGATTAATTGCTTGTGTTTTTTTCAAAACTGTATAATTGAGAAACAGTGTAATCAATGATATAAATGTAACTCTAATGTATCTTTTATACACAACTTTAATGACTTTTATTCTCTCTAACTTTTCCTATACACAAGAACAAACTATATTTGCAAAAGATCTGTTTCTTTTATTGCCCTGATCCCACATAAATTTTAAGTGAATTTTTAATCACATAAAGCATAGAAATATATATTAAGATAGAAAATTAAAACATGTTTTATTTGATAGCCTTACTGAATTGAGGTGGCAAATGGGTTCTAGAATATAACACACTAAGCAAATATAAGAAGTCATTATTATACCTTAATAAAAGCCCAAAATAAATGAACGATCTGATTTCCTGTACTTTGTGCAGTGTCTGAACTACTACAGAAAAGCACTGGTCAGGGAGCTGACTTCTGCCTGGCTGATTGATGCACCCCAATCTACATCATCCTTCAGAATGAGCTCAGTAACCCACCTGGAGTACTACTCAGCAGCCATTGACATCCGATTCAATGACCCTTCATCACCTCCAGTCCTCTCTTAAAATTTCCATTAAAAGAGGTCAAATGCTGCCTCTCAGCCTGTTAGTAGTTCCCATCTTAAAGTCACCCAATTTTCATTTATGGTTTGTTAGTTGTTTATGACATATTCTTCATCAGGGCTCTTACTATAGCTTCCAATTCCTTTAATGTCTTTTCTTCACCTGCTCAAAGAACTTCTTCTGATTGAAAAAATTAACTTGATACCGAGGAAAATTGAATTTACTTCTACCTTTATCCTTTAAGATTTCTTTTCTTTTTGAGTGATAGGTGATAAAACAGGATTTCCAACAACCACAAAGCTCCCCTTTCTGTGACTATTTGTTTAAATTTAAAAGCTAATAGAAATCTATGCTATCAGAAAATATCCCTCAAGTAAACATCTTTTTTTTTTTAAGATAAACCTGTGTGCTTTTATCTTCTGTACTCTGATTACCATAAAGCAGACAATGACACGTACAGAATTATTTCAAAATATTAGTGCTTTCTTGCTCTGGGGCAAGCAGAGACAGCTATAAGAACATCACATAGCGACTGGTATATAGATTATTATTGCAAACAATTTTTATACTGATCTAAGATTCATTACTGAAGTACCTAGCATAAAAATGTTTACAAAATAAAAGAGCTCCCTCTCTGCATAAAAATCATCTCCATATTTATGCCAGCAAAGATAAAATTTATGATGACTCTCAATTGTAAGGCTCTGAAGCCTGCACTCACAGTCAATTGCAATTTTCAACCAATGATCTCCAAGTGCTTTACCAATAAGGGTTATTGAAAGTGTTTCACACAAGAGCAAATACAAATGACCTATCAAAATCATGGAGCAAATTTCAAAACAGCTCACGAACTAAACACTATGTAATGTATGTGTATTTATTTGTTTTAATGTTCACAGTATGGTGTCTACTCACTCGATTTTGAAAAATTAAGGACTACTTGTATTAACAAGCACCATGAAATTATAGCATATGGTTATGTATTCATTTTAAAGGACACAAATATTATATATGAGTCTCATTATTTCAGATTAGCATGTCATTAAGATATGTATGAGTTTCTTTCAACATACAGGGAGAGAAAAATCAGTTGTGAAATATAGTGAATTCTCAAATACCTGTTTGAATACAGAAAAGAAAGTACATGAGTTGTCTAAACTGGTTGTTTTAACTATTTATATTTACCTTAAATACTTTTAACTACATTTTGTGTTTGGATATGAAGATATTTTCATCCCAGAAAACATAATTAGTCAAACTGAACTATGAAAACACATTATAAATATAGGATGCTAGAATAACAAAACACTGGTTAAGCTTCTCTGTACACTCCACTTTCCAAGTTCTATTCCAAACCCTCTTCTGGCCAGAAGGGAATAGTCTCTCAAACAAAGGAAGCACACTCATACTCTTTCTTTCTAAGCTTGCACTTTTCCTAGCTTATCCTGTCCCTGCAGAGAAAATGATTTTACATATTTTGGTAGTAAGTTAATCTTTAACTGAAATATTTTAGGCTAATAACTATGATTGAGCTAAATGTCACTGTTACAATTCCACCACAGTTCATAAAATACTGCACCATTACAGGTAGAGTAATATTCATTTCTGCATCTTTGTGAGAAGGAACTGTGATCTCTTTCCTGCTGTTATACTCAGCGTCACGTACTGTGCCTAGTGTAAGGTGGCACTCAGTAAGAGTTTAAAAATACATAAAAGAACAAATGGAATAAGGTATAAACAAAATTTACATTGGCTCATCATGTCTGCTTTGACTTTGTTTTCCACAATTACACTTCCAAAGATGGCAAAGAATAGAAAAGCTATCTCTGCTGCTTAATCCACATATATTAGAAGAAGCAGCTTAATGTATCACTAATATGTATGTTACTTCTATAACAAAATACCAAGCAAAAACAAACAGTAAAGCTGCAACAAGTGTAGATGTTTTATATAGTGCAACACTTGATAAAAAGAAAACTTCACATTTATTTACACAAAACTCTGGTGTGCGTGTGTGTGTGTGTGTATAGTTATGATTCCATTTCATTGTAGTTCAAATACATGTATGTCTTGCTTTTTCTTGTTCTTTTTCTCCTGCAGTTGAGGGAACCCTTCCCTCTATCCTTCTGTAGGGATACCAGTAAGCAGACAACCCCAGAATCACATTTCATAACACAACTCCAGGAACCCAGTGGCCGCAAAAAAAAAAAAAAAAAAAAAAAAGCCTTCTTTCTTTGTGACTAGTTTTAGGACCTCTGGGATATTAATTCATCATTGTGCCCTCTCATCACTTCATCCATTATGCCTGCCTATAGCTCACGGAGAGCAAAGAATGACGCAGACGCCTACTGAAGCAATAGCGTGAGATTACCAACACAATGACTTTCAGTGTGGGTAGGGAATTGACGATACCGGCAGAAATGACTACAATCTCCTTTGGAAATATCCATGTTGCTTTGGCCTTTTAAGGCTGCTACATAAGTGAGATTAGTTATATTAATCTATTCTTCAGCGAGGAAACTTATTGTATGTGGAAAATTAAATAGGACCATCCATTTTAGAATTGAAATGCTAAGCTAAAACCTTCTTCTGCAGCCTCATCATTTTTCTAGAGAGTGGTACATGTGTCAATGTTATAGGAAAGCATCCTTGCTCTCTTCCTTTGTTTGGATCCGGTTTTACAAACAACCGTAGTATCCATTTCCTCGGCTTACAAAACCTGTGAACAAGCACAGCCGAGAACCAGCCATTTTATTCTTCCTTCCAAATGCATGAAAATGTCAAATGCCTTTTCCATGCTCCCCCATAAAACATCAATGGACTGATAAAACGCAAATGAGTATGCCTAGTTAACCAATAAATATAGGATTTTTTTTTTATGTTCCTGTGAGTTAACTTGCAAAATTCCGAGATTAGCAACTAGTCTTTGAATGAACTAGAAACATAATTTTGTCTCTCACAAATGTAGACGCTTTGTGCTAACAAAGATTTTCTCTGAACACTGTTTTCACTCCTTGAAATGAATGGTAATAAGTAGGGGCTGAAAAACATGGACCCCACTTCTTTTTGAGACGGAAGCTGAGCGCCATCTCGTGGTGACAGGCCTCCATGACTCTCCGAGCATTGTAACTCAGAGAAGGAATAAAAGGCCTGTAATGTTTTCCTGTGTTGTTCTTTTTAGCAGCAAAGACCAGTCTTGACTTTTGTAAGGGAAACTTTTGAATATTCACGTCATATATGAGGGAAGCAATACACGAATGCAGTAATCCCAAGGTAAAGCATATTTCTAGGTCACTGAATTTATTGTAATCTTTTTTAGACATTTACAAGTTATATTTGCTTAACTAAAGTTCTATGCATTTCCTTAGAAGAGTAGGTCATTGGGGTACAGGAGGATGAAAAAAAAAACATTTAATTAGCCTCCTTGCTCTGCATGTGGATATTAGTAGCTCTTATATTCGAAACCCATTTTCACAAATTCTTTTATCTATTTAGCTTTTTAAATAAATTACTAAAATGTTACCACTCTATCGAGAAAAAAAGTTGGAATACAGTCTTACTATTTACTGATACTTACTGGTACATTTGTCTTTATTTAGTATTTTATTCCACTACCTATATAGTCAACTTGGACTGAGTCTAGCTATAGATTTGTGCACCAAATTAGCACTTTCAATATTTTTCCTACAGTACAATTCTACTCTTCATCTCTAGCAAAGCAGCTATACAACCGCCTTGCTTATCCTGCATTACTCACATGGGAATATGGTTACAAAGACAAACTGTATAAATTGAAATCTATTTGTTGCTCTATTCCTTAGGTTAGCAAAAAAGTAAAACGTTCTAGTAATGTCAATATATTAAGGATCAGAAACTAAGCAGATGGGTATCTTTTAAATAAGCATGAAAAGAAAAGTTATGATTTGTTTTCAGTTGCTTTACCATATGAGGCTTCTATAGATTAAAAAAAAAAAAAAGGTAAAGCTTTAGATCTCGACAAGAAAATCCATTCTTACAGTGGATTTACCTTGCTATCATTCTAGAGTCCAAGCCCGTCATAATAAGTGCAACCATAAATCCTTGGTCAGTGACTCTGAACCTATTGGCTTCACAAGGAAGCATTTCCCAACCATAAATATAAGCTGATTGAAAACCAAGGTCATGTCTTCATGATGATTTATGGAGCTATTCAGGGAAACTGTCTAGGACTTAATCCAAATGAACAGGAACAATTTCCACAAATGTAGAAGTATATTATAAGGAAATATTCAAATAAATAGATAGACACATAATAGAATTTTAAAGCTATGTTCTCTTCATTTTGTGAACAAAAGGCAGTGGAAAAACAGATAAATAACTAATTGTAAATACCACCAGAGAAAAGCTGGAGAAATGAAAAAAATAGCAATGTTTAAGGAGAAAGCTGGAGTATATTTCTGGGCATACATTATCATACTGTGAAAGCTCACTCATCCCTGCCCTCTTCAGCCCTGAAATTCCTTGTGATATTATCCCTATCACTGTTCCCTCATGGAAATCTCAACTGACCTCTCTGACTAGGTCAAATTGCCCTATTATATGCTTCATAGCACATGTATCTCAACTTCATAGCTTTTATCACAAATGCAGTTTTATGTGATTATTTGGTTAATTTCTGTCTCTTATATTGAACAGTACACTTCATAAGGGTATCATTATATTGTGAGTGACACAGATGTGCTTGGTGTTTAGAATAGAGATTGGCCTTGATGAATAAATGTTAACTACATAAATGAATCAAAGAATCAATGAAAAAAGTAAAGAATATGACAGTGATTCAAGTTTATACCTTATTTTGAATCTATGTCTGTATGCATTATATGTGATGCTCTTGTTCAATCTACAAATAAAAAACCTAGCAATAACAAATGGACTTGAGCCAAATTCTCAAGAATGTAAGATACCCATTTGAAATTAATTAGGTTCTTGAGGAAGTCTTGTAACAATGTTAGGTCATTAAGTCAGTAGTATTTCAATATTCTCAAAGACTGCATCTTGTCCCTTTCAATCTTTTCCCTTATTGCAATATGTCAGACGTCTGACCAACTTTTTTGTTGTTTGCATGCTAACATTAGCAAAGATAATAAAGTTTCTATTTTATGTAAAATGTACTGCTAAACTAAACTCAATACTCTAAACAGACGAGTGACATTGACATTTGCAGAAAATATTGCTTTCATAGTCCTGAGGCAGAGGCTGAAATATTTTAAAGCAGCTAAGAGTTAGCAGCATTGTTCTAAAGCTGAAGCAGAATAGAATTAAACAAAGAAAAAAAAGGGGCTTGTTGAGTAGCAACTATTGCATGAAATGTGAAATGTCTTCACAGATATATTATTGTGTGTGTGCGCTCATGCACTGGTGAGGATCTAAAATATATTATTCCCTTAGGATAATCAAAATATGTGAAAGCCATTGTGCTTGAGCAGAGGCTAGCAAAAATTTTTCCCTAAAAGACAGACATTAGAAAATTTAGGTTTCATGGCCATATACTCTGTTGCAACAACCCAACTTTGCTTTTCTAGCATGAAAGCATCCATAGGCAGTACTCTGAAAAACATGTGCATCCGTGTTGCAATAAAAATTTTTTTTACAAAAACAGGCATTCAGTAGGCTTGGCCCACATGCTACAGGATCAAAAGAAGTGAGGTTCTTCTCATTTAGAATTTCTACAAAGAAGAAAACTATGTATTAACTTAGCATCAAAAAACTCCAATGTCAGTGATAAAGAGATTCTCATTTGAACAAACAGGGACAGGAAATGACATTTTTGCAGGGTCCTAACATGCTCTCTGATGGCCACCTTCCATCACTGACACAATGTTTCACAATAGCCTCCAAAAGATTTATAAAATAATTTCTACTTTTACCTACTGAGAGCCATTTGAATGAATAATTTCCAAATAATTTTCTTAATCTACTTCATAAGCTTTTTTGAAAGTCTTACATGTTTACCTTCTTTCTCTTTCAAATGATTTTCTTCAGCATTTCACAGCCAGTGATATTGCCTCGACTGGGCCCTCAGTACTTTTATGTGTCAGACCCATCAGTTTATTTACCAGACATCATCCATTCTCTGGTAGAGTATATGACTCAGGGACTGCTCAATCCACTGTGGAAAAAAATAATAATATGATAATAAATTCACAAACATGAAATCTTGGCTTTTCCATTTCTCTCTTTTCCAGTTGAGACCTTAATAGTTGAAAGCCCTGTATCTGCATAAATTCAATAGGCTCAAGAGAGTTAGGCCATTAACCTGGTATGATTCTCTAGCAAATTACAGTCACACATCAAAGATAATCTGTGACACTATTTCATGGATCTTTGAAGAGTCACTTGATTTTGTGTCAGTGTCTTTTCTGGGGTCTTAGTAATGAGGTCTTATAAAGGACCCTAGAAAGACCACAGAAGAGAGACAAGAAATAACTCCTTCTGGAAACCCTTTAGAAAATGGCTGTTTTGGAAAAGGAATCAAGAAACTAACTTTATCTTATGAAAATTAGATGGTCTATGAAACCATGGCTTTCATAGATGTAGAAGGGTTGATAAAGGATCTAAGTGTAATCCGTTCCTCATATTTAAAAGACCAAAACTGAAGAACCAATTTAAGAGGAAGCAACGAAAAGTCTGTGTGTCTCAAGATGCATCTCCAGAAATCTTGCCCAGAGAAGATTTAATCAGAAAGTTGTTTCAGACAAAACCTAATTTCTATCAAATTAATTTATATACATTTCTTTTTTTTTTTTTTTTGGACAGGAAGTAGAATTTACTGGTATTAAGTGGGGACAGCATATTGGAAGCCCTCATGAGTGCAGGGCCCGCCATTTGTCCAGAGGACCACGACTGGGGATGTACTTGACCCCACAGCCATCTGGGATGAGCCGCTTTTCAGCCACCATGTCTTCAAATTCATCAGCATTGAACTTGGTGAAGCCTCAATTTATATACATTTCTACTAATTTTCTACTTTTAAAAGACTTAAGTTCTAGTAGTTAATTTCTGCTGTGTAAATTCTACTGAGAACTGGAATATGTCTACCAACAAACTTGAGATCATTTCGATATTTAAATAAAGAATCCCAGCTTTCCCAACACATAAAAGAAGTCCTTTGTGACTATGATCTAACATTTCTTCAAAACACTTAGCCCAAAGCTCACTATCTAGGAAGAAACTAAACCTCAGGGTATGATTGGGTTTGTGATTATAGACCTGGTTTCTAGAATGGTTGTATATTAGTCAGTTATTTCTATGATGATGCTGTGTAACAACCTTAAAATCTCAGTAGTTTACAAAAAGCAAGTGAGCATATCTTACTCACGTATCTGCAGACGTTCTCAGCAACTTTGCTTCTAGAGGTCCAGTTCAGGTCGGCTCCAAGTGTCTCTCACTCCAGGAGCCTGGTCAAAAGAACACGACGACCTGGGACATGCTCTTCTCATGGTGCAGGACAAGAGCACAGAAAAATGAGAAGAAACACTCATTGCATCTGAAAGTCTGCACTCCTCACTGTCACACTGAACTTCTCCCTATATTTCACTGAACAATGTAAGCCACATGGTCAGGATTTAGGTCAGTGGGTTGAGGAAGTATGCTCCACCTACAACGAAGCCTCAGCAAGGGCGTGGAATAGTTACAGACAACAAACACCATTTACTGCTCACCACATCAAAAATCTCTTAAAATAGACTTTGTATAAGCTCTTAAAGTCAATATCCAATGTTTACAAAAGGCTTTTGTGGCAAGAAAATGTAAAAGCAAGTGAAAGGAAGGCACCCACATGACGAATTGCCTTGAAAGCCAGGCAAAGACTTTTGTATTTGATAATGACAACTCTAAGGAGCACAGAGAGCAGAGAGTTATTGCAGCATGTAATTCCTTCAGCCTGAGCTAGTGTGTAGAGAAGAGAGAAGAAATGTAATTTTCATTTCACTGGGAAACTTTATGACAGATTTGTTTTTTAAAAAGAGGAAAGAAACACAAATGTTTTCAAGATGTATTAGAGTACTGACAAATTAGGAGAGCCATTTGGGCATACAAAAAGATGGCAAGTTCAATTGGGGACACATAGAATTTGAGGTGATGTCAGCTCATAGGAATCAGAAATCTAGATGTGATCGTTAAAGCTGTAGGCATAAAGGGTGTCATCAAAGAGTGTGGAAAACAAGGGAAGAGTACAGAGCCATAGACAGAGGTCTG
The DNA here is from genome assembly GCF_001698545.2 of Rhinopithecus bieti. Taxonomy (NCBI): domain Eukaryota; kingdom Metazoa; phylum Chordata; class Mammalia; order Primates; family Cercopithecidae; genus Rhinopithecus; species Rhinopithecus bieti. The sequence goes on along the minus strand of NW_016812332.1, from coordinate 6,065,854 downwards.
AGTGACGTCCAGTCTTAAAAGTGGGAACAAAGGAAGACGATAAACATGAGAAAGGGAAGAAATCATTCAAGTAAGTGTGTCCTAGAAGAAGGTATTTATGAGGCAGCCTGGGAAATGAGAACAAGCCAACTGCGGTATCAGAGAGACCTGAGTGATGAATCCTAAACTGCCTTCCCAGGAAACATGGGAGAAGTAACCTCACTGAACTTGTTTCCACATGAAACTGGCCTAATAGCATCTGCTGAACAGTGAAGTTTACAGATATATCACCTTTTAACTAATATAGTAGTTCTAGATTGTGAAGGTAGAAAAACAAGACTTTATCACAACCCTCCAGTAAGACCTTAATACAAAAGGAAGTGAATGCCAGTTAAATGATTATTAATAATCAAGTGTCACAGTTCCTTTTACTGATGTGATAGGCTTTCTGCCTTTTTCCTAATTCCTGCTCATTCTTTAGGCATCAGTTGAACTGAAAGCCTTCTCTAATGCTCAGTATGAATTATGCAACCTGTTTTTCTCTTTCAAAGTACTTATATTTCTTTATTTATTTGTATGTTTCCATAATGTCTCTTCCCTATTAGTCAACAGTAAGTCATGCCATTTTTTGATACTGCCTCCCCCTCAGGATATAATCATATCTCTTACTTCAGAAAAAATCAATGCTATTAGAGGCAAAGCCTCTCAAGTTTTCATTTTACTGTACTACTTACATTTTTTACCTTCTTTCATCTTATAGAAAGTGCATTTCCTCCGAATCAAAGTTAATTCTTTGCAGTTCTCACATGTGCTGTTTTTATCCTATAAGGCTTTGTAGTCAGTCTCTCTCTCTCTTCTCTCTCTCTCTCTCTCACACACACACACACACATTGGCAACCTCTTCTAAATCATTTCTAGAAATTAAGAACATTCTGGCATAACTAGTCTTTGTCATCTTAAAATAATTTCTCCTCCCTATTTACTTCTCTCCAGTCACATGCTCTTCCTTTTCTTGTTTCTATAGCCCCACTCCTGTCTAGAGCACTCTATGGTTACTGGCTCTACTTTCTGGTTATTCATCCTTCCTCACGCCACTACAATGAGGTTCCATCCACAATAGTTTAAGAAAATTGCTATGGCAAATACCACCAATGAGTTCTTGAATACATCAAAAACATATAATTAATCTTTATTTTAACTTTTATTTTAAGTTCAGGGGCACAAGAGCAGGTTTGTTACATAGGTAAATTAGTGTCATAATCTGTACACAGGTGAAATAATCTGTACCCAGGTATTAAGCCTAGTACCTATTAGTTATTTTTCCTTATCCTCTCCCTCCTCCCACTCTCCACCCTCCGATAGGACCCAGTGTGTGCTGTTCCCCTTTATGTGTCCATGTATTCTTATTTAGCTCCATTCTTTTTTATTTTATTTTATTTTATTTTATTTTATTTTATTTTATTTTACTTTAAGTCCTTCAATACAATTCAACTGCACATACAATTCAATACATGTGCAGAACGTGCAGGTTTGTTACATAGGTATACATGTGCTGTGGTGGTTTGCTGCACCTATTAGCCCATCATCTAGGTTTTAAGCTCCACATGCATTAGGTATTTCTCCTAATGCGGTCCCTCCCTTGCCCACCATCCCCCAACAGGACCCAGTGCATGATGCTTCCCTCCCTGTGTCCATGTGTTCTCATTGTTCAGCTCCCACTTATGAGTGAGAACATACAGTGTTTGGTTTTCTGTTCCTGTGTTAGTTTGCTGACAATGATGGCTTCCAGCTTTATCCATATCCCTGCAAAAGACATGAACTCATTCTTTTTTGTGGCTGCATAGTATTCCATGGTGTATATGTGCCATGTTTTCTTTATCCAATCTACCATTTATGACTGCCTCTTTCTTAAAGCTCAATTTCACCTGACTTCTGAGATACCAATGTCTCCTCTTCTCTTACACCTCTGACTGTTTCTACTTAGTTCTCCTTGCTGATTTCTGTTCTACTTGTTCTTTAATATAAGTAATTATCAGAGTTCTGTTTCTCTCTACTTTAAAGAAAAAAAAGGCTTATTTCTGAATGGCACTGTGGTTTCAAAGATGTATCATGATACATGATACTTGTTTCATGGTACAAAGATGTATCATGAAAGAGTTTCCAAGCAAGGATTGAAATTAGAGCCATTGTCTGAAAATTGCACATACATCAACAACGTTTATTTTCTATGTGTGTAATGGTTACTGAGGACATGGTATTTATTGATCATAAAAATACTACTACACTTGCATTTCTAAACCATGTTTCACTATAACCTGTACCTGATATATAGGCCAATATTTTCAAAGTCTATTAGATATATGCCATATGTTTGCCTCAAAAAACATATGTCCAAATTGAGCTCATCAAATAGCCTACCAAATTTGTTCTTTCTCCCTGTATTAGTCTGTTTTCATGCTGCAGATAAAGACATACCTGAGTCTGGACAATTTTCAAAAGAAAGAGGTTTAATGGGCATACAGTTCCACATGGCTGGGGAAGTCTCACAATCATGGTGGAAGGCAAGGAGGAGCAAGTCACATTTTACATGGATGGCAGCAGTCAAAAAGAAAAGGAGCTTGTGCAGGGAAACTCCTATTTTTTAAACCATCAGATCTCGTGAGACTTATTCACTACCATGAGAATAGCACAGGAAACCCCCACCCCCATGATTCAATTATCTCCCACCAATTCCCTGCTACAACATATGGGAATTATTGGAGCTACAAGATGAGATTTGGGTGGGGACACAGAGCCAAACTATGTCACTCCTGTATGCTTTCTCTCAATAAATGGACCACAACCTACCCAGGAAGCAAAGTAAAACACTTGGTAAAATAAAGTCTGCTACTTCCCTCTCTTTCTATACTTCTAACCAGTCAGAAATCTAGTTAATTAGATTCCCTTAATATCTCCTATATTTCACTATGCTGGACATGGGCTATTTTTGCTTATCTAACCAAAATGTAAGAACCATCACCTTAGATAGTAAGGAAGCCATGAGTCACAAATTTTACACTTTGTGCTGACATGAAGACATTGGGTTTGGCAGAAAATGATCAATAAAAATAAATACTTATCATATTGGTGGAATCAGATTCCACAAGTGAATGTTGCCAGATTCAGTTAACAGTGAATGCAATGAACATAAGCCACATTTCTGTGGCAAAGAGTATCTTTGTCAGTAAAGGATGCTGGTGGTCCCTGAAGTTGCATAAAATGAAGAAACTTGATTATATTTCATTTTGTATATAATAATGAAATAATATTAGTGACTAATTCCCATTTTAGGTTTTTAAAATCTTATTCCAAATAAAATTTCCTATTAGGATCACATGTAAATAAAATTTATAAATGTTAATTTATTCAGATTTAGAATGTATAATTATGGTCAAATACAAACTGTAAAGTTCAGACTAATGTATTCTCTGAGACATTTCTAGAGTTTGCTAATAAGTGAATCCAGTTGCTGCTGTTATTAGTCTAGCACTTACTGTAAGCGAGGCATTTTTGCTATGTACTATCTATGGACTATTTTCCTTATTTCCTATAAAACCTTGTGAGCTAGATACTGTTTCATCAATATTATTCTCTAATACAGGTGAGGAAACTTAAGCTTAGAGAGAAAGCTAGAGCTTCCCTAAATATGTACAATCTGAAATTCTAACAATCCTGTATCTACCACATTGCCCACCTCTATTTTGATATTTTCACTTATCTAACTCATTTTATATTGACACTTCCATTTGGGTATAATAAAATAGCATTGATTTTTAAATTCTTTATACTTCTTTTTTTGGTTAAAATAGACTAGCTTGTATCTTCTTATTTGTCTCCTTTATGTCTTCCTTGTTGTTAAAATTCATCAAATTTTACTATACATATTGCCATGCTACTCATCTTATTGACATCCAGCATTCAAATTTCATAGAATATAGACTCCAAATAGACAAAGACTTTATCTACTGCAGTATGTGCTAAAGAAGATACAAACCTGATCTCAGAGGTATTAATATTTGTATGTAAAATTAACAATTAAATATTTGCTTGAAGTGACTGTAGCCGATAAAGATTGAAATCAATTGAGACAGATATAGAGATAATGACAGACAAAATTATTCTAAAAGCATGGTGCTATCAATTAACCTGAATTAACTAATATAATTTTGTATACTCATTCTTACCTTAGATATCAACAGTGATAGTAGGTTCCCTGCTAACCTTCAAACAATGGAGCAAGCATAAATATTAGCTATGATATTTTCTAATAAGCTAAAAAAAAGCATGATAATTCCATGTGGAATGTAATTTTAAAATCATTTTGTCATCCATTCTGAGAATCTCCCACATTTCCAAACAGAACCCCCAAGCCCCTCTCACATCATTCTTTCCTGTTAAGAAAGTCATGAGTTCCTAAACACTTTAACTGGTTTGCGTCTTGAAGGACAGAGACTCGCGGAGGGGAATCACCACCCTAAGCAAAGTAGTGCAGAGTGAAACACCATTTCTTTTGCAGGTGTCAGAGCAGAGAGATTTGGGGTGCTTGCCTGACTGGAGCTGCGTTGTCTGTGACAGTAAATAGCCTGGCACAGCAGCGACTACAAAGTGCAATCTGTTTTTTCTCTGTGCATTGTGTGGGTTGGGATTTTTCATTTCATACTTCATTTGCACCTGCTGAGTGATGCCACAGAATGGCAAGACTCCATCTCCTCCCACTTATGAAGCAGCACATTACACACAGCAGTGGCACCCACGCCAGTCATCAAGGCCCTGGCCTAATCCTTGTTGTGAGCACAGAACTATCTTCCTTTTGCAGTCCTGCATGGGTGATAAAAGAAAAGTACTAGGACTTGATTAATAAGAGTACAAAACAAAAAGTAGCCTGCAATTCACTCTCTCTCTCTTTACTTTTTAATTATATCTGCTCAGGGTACTGTGGTTTCCATCAAATGCTGTTTTTCAAGAAAAACTAGTGTCCTTTAAATATAGAGTATAATTAACATGCAGTCAGGGAGTGAGAGATGTGAATCACTTTTAAAATTTTGGGGATACCCAGGTTTTGACTTGTATGAAAAGTATTTTAAATCTAAATATTTATCAAACATTTCAACATGATTTGAAAACATGTGCACGTTAATGTTTAAACAACCTGACTATACTTAGAAGCCCTACTTTTTACTGAGGACATGCTCACATTCACTAGTGGAAAAGTATGCCTGGAATACTAAACACTGATTTGAACATAAGCTTAGTGGAAAATACATATCACATTCAAATCAAGTAATTTCTGAAAGAAAATCCAAAATAAAAACAGAGAATCTGGATTTATGAAATGTGCCCTCAAAAAGACCAAAGACACCTTGGACTCTTGAAAGAAAGTGATTAACCCATCATTTCTAAGAAATATCTGGAAATATATACATACATATATTTACATATATATAGGAAATATGTATATACATATATATGTATGTGTGTGTATATGTATACAGGAAAACAAAACAAACACCTAAAAATAATAAGGATCTACATAAAGCAAAATTGTCCCATTCAGAATATTAAATGTACTTAAAAGCATGGTAACACAGTCAGGAACTCTACTGAGTTCAATTCATTATATGATTATACTAGAAATAATGCTATCAAAAGAGTGTATGGAATATATGATTGTATAACAGATAAATCTCACAGTTACAAAGGGGAAGATCATTTCATAATTTAAAAGATCCTTCATGATTTTAGGAACAAGGATGTAGAGTGGACTTAGATCTTCTGCAGAGTACTCTGAGAAGAGACTAAAAGGTTAGTGAATATAATAAGTGAACTTTTCTTCTTGTAAATATGGTCTTTCTTTAGAGATCTTTGAACAATCTGGAAAAATTAACTATTGTGATGTGATATACTTTGGATGTCACCTCCAAATAGCATGTGGAAATGTAACCCCTGTGTTGGAGATGGGGTCTGGTGAGAGTTGTTTGGATTATGGGGTCAGATCCTTCACGAATGGCTTGAGCCATCTCCTTGATGATAAGTGAGCTCTCACTTTGATTTCACGCAAGATCTGGTCAATTGAAAGTGTGTATCACTTTCCTCCCCCACTGCTTGTTCCCATTCTCTCTCTCGCTCTCTCTCACTGTCTGGGTCTCTTGCTCTCCCTTGCTCCCACTTTCACCCTGTGAGCTGCCTGCTCTTTCTTCACCTTCTGCCACAATTGAAAGCTTCCTGATGCTTCACCAGAAGCCGAGCAGATGCTAGCACTGCCCTTCAGAACCATGAGCCAATTAAACTTCTTTTCATCATAAATTTCCCAGTCTTATAGCAATGCAACAACAGCCTAATACATGATGTTTAGTGATTACATAGAGGCCACTTCATTGGTAATCATGAGTTTCAAGTTAAGCTTTAAAAAATACTGATACAAAATAGCTCCTGTAAATGCAAATATCCCTTCACCATTGCAGTCTAATATTTTCCATCCTACTGAAAATGAATCGTAAGCATATGTGGATGAAAGTCCCATTAAAAGAGCATAGTTCTGTCACAGAAGCATTCTAGTCAACAAAAAATTAACTGTGCTGGCAAAATATCACAAAACTCCATCAAATATCAATAACTAATATTAAGAAATTAGAATTGAGTACAGTATATGGACAATTTATAACAATCATAGTTGAAACTGCCTTTGATGATTCAGAAGTTGCCTCATCATTGTGGAAATGATTAGAAGCAGTGTTATATAGGTTGCTTTGCAATGAAAAGCAATAAGGCTAGATACTATATTAAGTTCCAAAAATTTATTCATTTTTTCAAAACAGTATATGGAAGGACTGCTCTGTCTCATGCATTGGGAATGTGTGTGCAGCAGATAACCATACTGACTCTTCCCTGACCCTCCCCTCAAGGACTTTACACTTTAACACTGAAGATAAATAAAAACCTCAATCCACGACTGAAGTTTTATAGGCATCAAGGGATGTTAACGATCCATACACCCTTCTCAAGAAGACTCACACCAAGACATCATGACCATCACCACTTTTGATAAATGCCTGGCTATGCTGCAAAAGCAAATCGATTAGGGAATTACTCTGAAAATAAACATCCCAGATATACTTATAGCAGGTTAATTTGTTAAGCTATTAAATTAAATTTGCTATCTCGATATATTTCTCTCCATCCTTTTTGATGAGACTGTTCAATTTTGCCTAGGGATTTTTGCCAGGCTGAAAGCAGAAGCTTCTGAGACTGCTTTCTCACTGCTTTTCACAAAAATCTAAACTTCTTGAGGAGATTAGCCCAAGAGTGCTACACAGGAATGAATAAAATTTATTCTTCTGGGGACAGTGAGGGAGAAGAAAAAGATGACCCTGAAATTGGGAAATGTCCTTGAAAAGCCTGTGTCAGTAATTCAGCGAGGTGGCTGTTTTCAGGAGATGGGAGCTGTGTCATACACATAAAGAAATTCTCCTGGTCAGTGGGGAAGAAAGAGTGGGAGATCTGAAGAGGCCGTGCAGGCTGCATAAATGACGTTTCAGAAGTGACGGATGGGGACCTAAAACTGGAGGAGATTCTACCATGTTTAAATATTTCATAGAAACTAGGGAATTTGTATAACGTTGCAGAGGAGAGAGAATCTCAGTAACAACTGAGGTAAAATTCCCTTTAGAAAAGATTTGAGTCCATTTAAAGAAAATCATGTCATCTGATAGTTCTTGTTTAGCTGAGTTTGTAGGCTAAAGTTTATTCTTGGTGTGGAATTATAATTCATTTCTCTTGGTTTTAGTCCCCAAAAAGAAAACTGTATTAACCACGCAACATTTTCAAATTTTCCTTTTTAGTAGGCAATGCATATACATGGCACAAAATTTAAGATACAGCAGTAATTTAAAATAATGTTTGTCCCCAAATAAGCCCTAGAGAAGAGGGAACTAAATCAGAGAACAATGGAGAAGGTTCTCTTTTTTGTGATGCCAGTTTTGGAATCTCTAGTTACTGACTATCTATACTTTAGTCACAGTCACACCATATATTGTGTCTGTATAGTGTTTCCTTTCTCGTTATTTTATTTCTTTTTACATATGCCTAATGAGAGTATTTACTCTTCTCTTTTATTTTGTCATGTCAGGCAAGACAATTTCCAGACAGCTTTTTCTTTTGACAACATAGAGTTGCCAAACTTAGAAAGCCTGAAATGACCTATGACTGTATTGCAGTCAGCAGAATATGCTAATATAATGGGATTCTATGCAAAATGTATACTTCAATAGTCATCTATTTTAAACAGTTTCTGGTAGCTTAGTAAAAATTTGAGTAACAAAGTTGGAACTATATCTAGACCATCAGTCTACACACTAACAGCTATGGATATCAGAAAATAAATTTATTGAAAAGGCAACAGTTACTGGTTGTCTGCAGAGAGGATGGGCAAATTAAATGTCCAAGTATCTATAAGTTATAAAAGCTGTCTATAGGTTATAAGTTGTCCATAACTAACTACACAGGTTGCAGTGAAACTACATTATAAATAATCCCAAAGAGATTGAGAAGAAAATATTCACTCTGGGCTATGTTTTGAAGACAACTTTCACTAGAATTACCAAAGAGCTGGAGTGAAGTTACCAAAAAAGAGGATGAAGGTGGCCAGTGCTCCCTGAGACAGTTTGGAAAAAAGGAATGTGGCACTTGGCAGTCCCGAATGCTGATAGCTTGAAGTGTCCGCATTAGGGGAAATGTGTATGGGATCTTCCTATATACAGTTCATACCCTCAGTCCACATCAAGAATTCTAGTTGTTACCCCCATTAAATGAACCTGAAGTCAGAAATAAAAGCCATTTAAAGACAACTTTGTCATCAGAAATGATTATGAACACCACACCCTTGTGTCTTGAAGGGAAAGGCAGTCCTGTTACCATTCTTTCAATGGCTTTAGTCTCAGAGAAAAGTCAAATGCAGGAATGCAGACCCTTCTCTAAGAAACCTGGTCTTGAGAACATGCCCAGCCCCAGGGTCCTGGAAAATAACTTTGGACCAAAATTCTAGGAGTTTCAGCAAAGTGTCTTATCATTTGTTATTTCAAATATTAACTTTTAAGACTTGCTTATTAGACCGACTTTCAGCATATAGTTTTGAGAAAAGAGAGAGATGTTTCCATGTGTTTGTATTAAGGCCCTTGGGGCAAAGATCCATGCAGGCACTGAACAATCTGATTTGGACATGCTCACATGATTTCTACACACAGCACCAATGGGAAAACTGGCAAATTCTGCAAAGAAATGTCCTACACAGTCGGGCAAGGAAAAATACAGAGGCAAGGTCACCTCTTGCCTCCTCAGTGAGCTTTATGTTTTCTTTTATCTGGGTTGATTCGTAAGAAACCTGAAAAGGATGGCTTAGTCGTAATATCATTATTAGTATACAAATTACAAAAGAATAAGGGCCCTTCTACTTAAATGATATGGAACAATTAGCACTTGGTAAATATATTCTAATAATTCATGAGAACATCAATACATAGTGGTAATCATTTCAGCTTTCTAACCTTCACTAAGATGAAAAATGTTTATACAGAATACCTAATCTAATATATATGGGAAGTCATATATAAAATAATTAACATCAGGCTTTCTTTAAAGGCTTTGAATCTGGAAAAAATAACTGATAATAAAAGCTTTTGTTAAGCCCTTGGTACACATATAAGAAAAGAAATGTCATATTTATAACAGAAGTTGAATAAATTATTCTTACATTTGCTGTGAAAATTGTAGCTTCAGGAAGAGAGCTAATCTGCAGAAAAGTTCCTGCTGAATTACAATCAGCTCTATCCTTAAAAAAAAGATACTTATGTTTTGCGGCATAGCATTTTGTTCAATAAATAGATTTTTAAAATCTACATTAGAAGAGGCAGTGAGAAAAAAACAATGGACCTGGCCATAAATAAAATGACAAATATGTAACTTACAGAGTAGCCATTTGTGGTCCTAGTCATATGACATTCCATGCTTATATTTATATAGCATTTAATTTAAAGAGTTAATGAAAGAAGGATTTGCTGTATAGTGCTCGAGCATTACAGTCTCTAGCAATAATTTCTGACATGCGAAAGTATTGGATAGAGACTTGAAAATTATTGCTTGAGTTGAACAGGGACAGAGGAGGAAGAAGGAGAGAGAGAAAACAATCTAAATGAGATATTTGTAGACAATTTTTAGTCTTTCATAGGTAAAATCTCTGACTGTAATCATCAGGTATTCATCAATTCAAAGCTTTTGCTCTCTCTGTCTCTCTCTCAAAATACACATACACACACACACACACACACACACACACACACACACACACACAATATGCCCAATATATGTGGCCTCTGTTTGGCGTCAAATAGATTTATTAATGTTATATTTCCCATGAAAAAGGCAGTCAGCATTCAGGAGTCAGGGACATTTGTCTTTCCCTAGAAACATAATTTTATTCTAACTTGGTGTGTGATGTATAGGTATTAAAATAAGCTCTATTAAAATGGCTAGATATACTTAACAGTTACATTGCAGCTAGAGCTAATTTTACTTGTTTTCATTTTGTTTTGAGGATTTTCCTAAATGAAATAATTCAGACATATCCAAAATATAAAATAGTAAATAATCACCCATAAGCCCAAAATACAACTTAAGAAATGAAATACCATAAGTACAGTTAAATGCTCTCTGTCCCTCTTCCCAATTGTATCCTTCTCCCTCCTTCCTAGAAGACAGCACCATTCTAAATTAAATGTTTATTATTCTCATTGTCTACCTTTATACTGTGACTACTTATATACTTCCAATTAAATATTTGGAATAATCCCATGTGTGTTATTCCCTAAGAAGCTTTTTCACTCAACAAATGTTTGGAAAATTTACTCACAATGACACAAATGGTTCTAGCCTAGTTCATTCATTCTTATTACTTGAATTCTACCATACGACTTTTCCACAATTTACTTATTCATCCTACTGATTATAGTTATTTACATTATCTCAAATATTTCCATTTCAAACAATGAACTGTGCACACTCTTGTACACACTTCTTTTTTTCTTTTTAAATTACTTTATTTTATTTTAAAGTTCCAGAATACATGTGCAGGACATTCAGGTTTGTTACATAGGTAAATGTTTGCCATGGTGGTTTGCTGCACCTATCAACCCATCACCTAGATATTTAGCTCCACATGCATCTCGCTGTCCCCACAACAGGCCCCAGTGTGTGTTGTTCCCCTCCCTGTGTTCATGTGTTCTCATTGTTCAGCTCCCACTTGTAAGTGAGAACATGGAGTGTTTGGTTTTCTGTTCCTGCCTCAGTTTGCTGAGGATGATGGCTTCCAGCTCTGTCATGTCCCTGCAAAAGACATGATCTCATTCCTTTTTATGACGGCATAGTATTCCATAGTATATACATACCACATTTTCTTTCTTTCTTTTTTTTCTTTTTTTCTTTTTTTTTTTTTTTGGGAGGGAGTCTCGCTCTGTCACCCAGGCTGGAGTGCAGTGGCCAGATCTCAGCTCACTGCAAGCTCCGCCTCCTGGGTTTATGCCATTCTCCTGCCTCAGCCTCCCTAGTAGCTGGGACTACAGGCACCCGCCACCTCGCCCAGCTAGTTTTTTGTATTTTTTAGTAGAGACGGGGTTTCACCATGTTAGCCAGGATGGTCTCGATTTCCTGACCTCATGATCCACCCATCTTGGCCTCCCAAATTGCTGGGATTACAGGCTTGAGCCACCGCGCCCGGCAACCACATTTTCTTTATCCAGTCTATCATTAATGGGCATTTGGGTTGATTCAATGTATTTGCTATTGTGAGTAGTGCTTCAGTGAACATACACATGCATGTATCTTTATAACAGAATAATTTATATTTCTTTTTTTAATGTTGTTATTATTATTATTATTATTGTTATTATTATACTTTAAGTTCTAGGGTACGTGTGCATAACGTGCAGGTTTGTTACATATGTATACTTGTGCCATGTTGGT
>NW_016812332.1:6005490-6050871 GCF_001698545.2 Rhinopithecus bieti | reverse complement strand
CAGGGGAGTGTTGAAGTCTCCCATTATTATTGTATGGGAGTCTAAGTCTCTTTGTAAGTCTCTAAGGACTTGCTTTATGAATCTGGGTGCTCCTGTATTGGGTGCATATATATTTAGGAGAGTTAGCTCTTCCTGTTGAATTGATCCCTTTACCATTATGTAATGGCCTTCTTTGTCTCTTTTGATCTTTGATGGTTTAAAGTCTGTTTTATCAGAGACAAGGATTGCAACCCCTGCTTTTTTTTGTTCTCCATTTGCTTGGTAGATCTTCCTCCATCCCTTTGGGACTGTGCCCAGTGATGAGATTGCTGGATCAAACGGTATTTCTGGTTCTATGCCTTTGAGGAATTGCCACACTGTCCTCCACAATAATTGAACTAATTTACACCAACAGTTTAACGCATTCTTATTTCTCCACATAAGCAATATTATACGTACGATATGTGTCTAGGAATTGCTGGGTTGAGTGTATGTCCATTGTCAGGTTTATTAGATAATAGCCACTCTCTCTAAAATTATTTTACCAAATTTTCAATTATAATAGCACTGTGTGAAAGTTTCCTTTGCTGTATATACTTGTCAACGTATTAGACTTTTCTCTTCATGCTAAGCTGTGACATAGAATCTCATTGTGGCTATAATCAGCATTTTCTTAGCTATTAATGAAGTTGCATGTCATTTCATGTATTTATTGGCCAATGACATGTATTTCACTCTTTTTGTCTCCTTTGGCCATTTCCCACTGGGGTAGTCGACTGTTTTACTATTGATTCATAGAAAGCATTGAAATATTCTTGGTAGTGATCTTTGTCATCTCTATATACTACAAATATCTTCATCTAGTCTGTTCTCATTATTTTCTCTTTTTCACAATGTCTCTTAATGAAAAGAGGTGTTTAATTTCACCATAGTTCATTTTATTAACAATGCCCTAGACTGTTCTAGACTTTTCGCTTTGTTCAAGAAATTCTTTATTATTGAAGTAATATCTTTCTTTGTTTTCTTCATAAAGCCTGAAAGTTGTGGGTTTTTTAGATTTTCTATTCAAAAGAGCATTTTTGACATTCTTGTTTATAAGAGATAAGGATATTACATGGGCAATTAATAAAATTCCATCCTTCCCCACTGATTTTAAAGACCTCATCTCACATGTACATAGTTGTATATGTGTGTCTGTGTGTGCCTATGTGTGTGCACATATCTATCTATGAATGTTATGTGTGTATATATATGTATTATATATATATATTTGGCTTTCTATTTGTTTTAATTGTTTCATTAATCTGTGTTAATACCAGTACTGCCTTTTCTTAATTACCATTACTTTAAAATGTCTTGATGTATAAATGGGCTATCTCTTTGAGTTTTTCTTTTTCACAAAAGCTTTTCTAAAAAAGCTGTCTCAGCTTTATTCCCCTTTGCTCTTCTATATGAATCTTAGAATCATCTTGTCAAATTCCATATAAATGCTGGTAAAATTTTTATTGGAATATTCCTTTGAATTTATTCATAAATTTTAAGATAATGTATATCTTTCATATTTTGACTTTTCTATTGCACACAATATATCTCTCTTTTAATTAGTTATTCTTTAATGACTTTCAATAGTTTCATAATTTTCTTCATAAAAGACTTGCACATCTTTTGTTAAATTTATTCCTCTGTTTTACATTTTAGTTGTTATTGTAAAATGCTACCTCTTAAAATTACATTTTAAATGTTTCTTATTGGACCTTACACATAATAAATATGTTGAAACCTATTTAAAATAATTTAGATGTAATTTCTCTTGAGTTAGCTATTAACGTTCCTTTTAACCTTTATATTTGCTTACTCCCGTTTCTAGGCTTGCTGGTCTGGCTGGTACAGTGTAAAATGAGACATTCTTTTCTTACGATTCTTTTTAATAGTAATATTCTAATGTTTCACCACTATGAGAGATGTTTGGCAGATTAAAATGTTTTCTATTCCTATTTTCTAAGAAATTTTGTCACAAAAGATCATTAAATTTTGTTGACTTTGTTTTCTCTTCTTATGGAGATTATCCTGTAATTTTTCTTTGTTAATCTGTTAATGTGATTAATTTCTTTAATAGTTTTCTCAGTGGTGCATTATCCCTGCATTTCTGTGGTAAAATTCACTTGATCACGATGCATTTTTTATACATTGTAGATTTTGTTTGCTAATTGATTGGTTTCAAATTTTTTTTGTTCTAAGTTGATGTAGTGGCCTGGCTTGTAATTTTCTTTTTACCAATTTTCCTTGCAGCTGTCTGATTTTAGTTAAGCTGTTCTATTAAAGAGTTGGAGAATATTCTTGCTTATTCCATTCTCTGGAACAGTCTATTCTGTATATGGCAATACTGAAGTTATGTGTTACTTGAATGTTTGGTATAACTTGCCTGTAAAATCAGTTTGCCTAGATGGTGATGGTTGTAGAGGCGGGGGAGGAGGTTGATTCATGGTAGACTTTTTAAAGACTGTTTCAATTTATGAAGTAGTTAGAGATCTTTCAATGTTCTCTACTCCCTAAGTCATATTTTTACAAGTTGTATTTTTTAAACAAATCATGCCTTTCATCCAAGTTCTCAAAATTATTGTCAATAAGATGACTATATTTTTAATGCCTGCTTTGTGTGTGATTAAGTCTCCTCTGTTATTTATTGTTTATTCCTGCCTTCTCTCTTTGTCAGCCTTGCTTTTTTCTACTACTTCAAAATTTTCCTGTTGTTCCCTTAGTAAGTTCTTAAGTTAGTCACAGAGCTCATATTTTCCAACCTTCTTTTTTGCAATAAATCCCATTTTGAACACTGTTTTAGTCATAGCCCATAACTTTTGATATATTGTATTTTCTTTATTTTTCAGTTATATTGTCTAATTTCCATTATGACTTCTTTTGTGAGTTATGTAGAAGTGTATTATTTCTAAACATACAAAGGTTTCTTCTCCCATAGGGTGAAATTTTTTTCTGTTCAATTCTTTTGCTGAGAATTCAGCACTTAGAGGGCACTGACTTTAATCAAGTAGTTCGATGCAAGTCTCACCTTGTTCAATTCAAAGTCCTTGACTCCTGTTTCTGTGCAGCAACCAAAATCCAATCATCCTGTGATTGGCAATGCCCAAAGCCACAACTTTTTATTTGCTTCCCAGTTCTTTCTTCAGTTTCAAGCTTTATGATCCTTTACTTTCTTTCAAGTTAAGTTATATATTTTTTAAATATTTTGTAGCAGGAAGTTTTCAGACTGTCTAGTCAATCATATTGCCAGAAACAAAAATCTGAAGATAGGTGTTCATTTTCACGTGGCAGCTTGGAAAAAGTGTAGGGGCATGAAATTTTTTCCATACTTGTGCTTTGTGCTAAGTAAATATAATTCCCAAGGGAATATCAATATGTCAAAAGGGTCTTCATGCAGGGGATTACATCCATTTCAGTGTAGATTACCGATGGTACCGATTCTTTTGGCTCTTCAGTGTATCTATCATTATATCTATAATGCCTTTGACTCTGGGACTTGGACATTTCTCCTCAGTGCCGTAGTATGTCATGTTAAGATGTCAAAATGGTATTTATTCAGGACCTATATCATTATACAAAAGAGTAAAATTACATAGAAAATATTCATATAAGGGAACAGTAAAATAAATAATTGAGAACAATTAGGAAAGAGGTTAGGAAGAATTGGGTAGAAAAATAATAAATCCAAGCAAAAAAATTACCATGCCAAATTAGTATCATACAGCATCGTGCAATTACTGGAGGTGAACCAAACTTGCAATTTCGAAAGAACAAAAAGCAAAGAGGGAACCATTATCCATTACAAGAATCAAAATGTCCCTAGGATTAAAACAGACCAGTTGTCAAGGTATTTGATCAAATATGATATTATAATAAAGTAAAGCCACATTTAGTCCTGTGTAAATTCTAACACAGTATTATATAAGCTAAAACATGTGCCCTGGGCAAAAGCAAACAACATCCAGCCAGAAAGTGTTGAAGGATGCAGTTGAAATGAGACTTAGGAATAGTATAGAATGTTACCTATATTCTGCATAGAGGCTAGACAAAGTGATTGTTTTTTCTTTTCCTTTTTCCTTTTTTTTCTTTTTTCTTTTTTGAGACAGAGTCTCTCTGTAGCCCAGGTTCAAGTGCAATGGCACAATCTTGGCTCAGTTGAGGTGAGTTCTCAAGAGGAATGTTTCCAGCCTTTACCCGTTCAATATAATGTTGGCTGTTGGTTTATCAAAGATGACTCATTATTCTGAGGTATATTCCTTGCATGCCTAGTTTGTTGATGGTTCTTGTCATAAAGGGATGTTGGATATTATTAAAGTTTTTGATGCATCTAGTGAGAGGACCGCATGCTTTTTGCTTTTAATTCTGTTTATGTGGTAAAACACACTTATTGATACGCATAAGTTGAATCCCAGGAATAAAGCCTACTTGATCACGCTGTATTAACATTTTGATGTGCTGCTGGATCTGGCTTGCTAGTATTTTGTTGAGGATTTTTGCATGTATGTTCATAAGGGATATTGACCTGATGTTTTCTCTTTTTTGTTGTGTTCCTGCCAGAATTTGGTATCAGGTTGATGCTGGATTTATAGACTGAGTTAAGAAGGAGCTCATTCTTCTCAATTTTTTGGAATAGTTTCAGTAGGATTGGTACCAGTTCTTTGTTCTTGTGGTAGAATTTAGCTGTGAATTCATCTGATCCACTGCTTTTCTTGGTTGGTGGGTTTTTTAACATTATTACTGATTCAATTTCAGAGCACAATATTTGTCTATTCAGGGTTTCAGTCTCTTGCTGGTTCAATTTGCACACATAGAGTTGTTCATGGTATTCTCTGAGAATCTTCTGTATTTCTGTGGGATCGGATATAATGTCATCTTTGTCATGTTTTGTTGTACCTATTTGAATTCTTTCTTTTTTCTTTGTTAATCTAGCTAATGGTCAATCTTGTTTATTTTTTTGAATAACCAAGTCATGGTTTTGTTGATGTTCTGTATGGATATTTTGGTCTCAATTTCATTCAGTTCTGCTCTGTTTTTAGTTATTTATTTTCTTAGGCTAGCTTTGGGTTTTTTCCCTAGTTCTTTAATGTGCTAAATTAGATTGCTAATTTGAGATATTTCTAACTTCTTGATGAAGGCATTTAGTGCTACAAGCTTTCCACTTAACATTGCTTTGACTGCACCCCAGAGATTTTGATAAGTTGTATTCCTATTTTCATTAATTTTAAAGCATTTTTAAATTTCTGCCTTAATTTCTGTCTTTACCCAGGAGTTATTCATGAGCAAGTTGCTTTATTTCCAAGTATTTGTGTAGTTTTGAGAGATCTTCTTGATATTTATTTCTAGTTGTATTATACTATGATCTAAGAGTGTGCTTGGTATAATTTCAATTTTTTAAAATGTATTGAGACTTGATGTATGTCTGAGCATGTGATCAATCTTAGAATATGTTCTGTGGTCAGGAGAGAAAAATGTAGTTTGTAGATATTGAGGGGAGAGTTCTGTGGATATCTTTTATGTCCAATTGGTCAAGTGTCAAGTTTAAGTTCAGAGTTTCTTTGTGAGTTTTCTTCCTTGATGATCTGTCTAATGTTGCCAGTGGAGTGTTGAAGTATCCCACTATTATTATGTGGTTGTCTAAATCCTTTCATAGGCCAAGAAGTTGTTTTATGAATTTAGGTGCTCCAGTGTTGAGTGCCTAAGCCTTCGTGTTGGATTATACCCTTTATTAGTATGTAATATCCTTCATCCTTCTTAATTTTATTGGTTTAACATCTGTTTTATCTAATAATAGTGACTCCTGATCTTTTTTATTTTCTGTTTGCGTGGTAGATCTTTCTCCATTCCTTTACTTTGAGCCTGTGGATGTCATTGTATGTGATATGAGCCTCTTGAAAACCAAAGATGGCTGTGTCTTGTCTCTTTATCCAGCTTGCCACTCTATGTTTTTTAATAGGGTGTTTTTCCCATTTACATTCAGGTTTAGTATTGATATGTGAGATGTTAATCCTTTCATTGTGTTGTTAGTTGGTTGTTATGTAGCCTTGATTGTGTAGTAGATTCATAGTGCCTGTGGGCTATGTGCTTAATTGTGTTTTTGCCATAGTAGATGTCATTCTTTTGACTCCGTGTTTAGCACTGTTTTAGGGACCTTTTTAAAGGCTGGTCTAGTGGAAACAAATTCCCTCAGCATTTGCATGTCTGAGAAGAATTTTTTTTCTCCTCCGCTTAGGAAGTTTGGTTTGGTGGGATGTGAAATTTTTGGCTGGAATTTCTTTTTTTTTCTTTTAAGGATGCTGAAAATAGGCCCCCAATCACTTCTGGGTTGTAAAATTTCTGCTACAAGGTCTGCTGCTAGCCTGATAGTTTCCCTGTGTGCATTACTTTACCTTTCTCTGTAGCTGCACTAAAGATTATTTCTTCTGGGTTGACTTTGGTGAATCTGATGACCGTGCACCAAAGGATGGTTGTCTTCTATAGTATTTAGTCAGGGTTCTCTGTATTTCTTGAATTTGAATGCCAACCACTCTTGTGAGATTAAGAAAACTTTCAAGGACTGTATGCTCAAATATATTTTCCAATTTGTTCATGCTCTCTTCTTCTCTCTCAAGAATGCCAATGAGTCATAGATTTAGTCTCTTTACGTAATCCAATATTCCCATTTTTCTTTATTTTTGTTTGTCTGACTGACTTGATTTGAAGGATTGGTCTTTGAGCTTGGAGAGCCTTTCCTCAGTTTGTTCTATTCCAGTTGTATTATGAAATTCTTGTATTGAATTTTTCAGCTCTAAAAGTTCAGTTTGGTTCTTTCTTAAAATGGCTGCTTTCTCTTTTAATTCTTGGATTCCTTGGATTGGGTTTTAACATTTTCCTGAATCTCAATGAGTTTCCCTACCACCTAGAATCTGAATTGTATGTCTGTCATTTCAGTCTTTTCAGACTGGTTAAGAACCATTGCTGGACAGCTAGTATTAACAGACTTGTTTGGAGGTAAGGGTACACTCTGGTTTTTTATATTGCCAAAGTTATTGCACCGATTCCTTCTCAACTGGAAAATTTGGTGTTTCTTTCTTTCTCACTATATTTTTTTTTTCGTTTTGAGACAGAGTCTCGTTCTGTCACCCAGGATGGAGTGCAGTGGCACCATCTAGGTTCACTGTAAACTTTGCCTCCCATGTTCACGCCATTCTCCTGCCTTAGCCTCCCGAGTAGCTGGGACTACAAGCGCCCACCACCATGCCCAGCTAAAGTTTTGTATTTTTAGTAGAGACTGGGTTTCATCATGTTAGCCAGGATGGTCTCGATCTCCTGACCTCGTGATCCGCCTACCTTGGCCTCCCAAAGTGGGTTTGCTGTATCTTTACCTGTAGTGTAATTTGGGTGTAATCAATCGGCTTCATTTCTGGACATTTTCAGAGGTCCGAGCCTATGTACAGGGTCTTTATTTGTGGCTGAATTCTTGCCTTTCGTTTCATAGGGGAATATATTGTTAAAATATTTTTGGTGGTATAGTTTGGGCTGTAATCCAATAGATGGCACTTAGATTAATGGGTGGTAGACAGGCTCTTAGCCAAGCAGCTCCTCTATATTTCCTCACATTTGCAGCCATGCTCTGTAAGTGATGGGAAGAGAGGTAACCCCTTCACCAAGTTTACTCCTGGTCCTTGGGGGACACCCCCTCATCACTCACACTGTGCCAGCATTTCTTTTATTAGGTATTATCAGTCCCAGGGCTCCCTGGGTGGAGGCTTGGCAAGGAGATAGGCCACACCCTTTCCAGGCCAGCCCTGTAAAGGGAGGCATGCCCTGCTCCCACTCCAGCCCATGACCTATGTATTTCACTCCTCTCAGTGCTCTGAGAGTGCGGACTTCTCTTCTGCTCAAGGGTCTACCACAGATTTTGACTCAGCACTCCCAAGCTGCACACTATAGACTTGGAGTGCTGGGAATGGCTCGTGGCTCCACCCTTCTGACCCTCAGAGTCAGATTCCAGGTGTGCTGGGTGATCCAAAGTGCTCCCAAGCAACCAGGAATGTAATCAGGTGAAGCAAAGCAGCCATGCTAGGCAGTGGTGGTTGCACTGTTCACGTGTGCCTTACAGAGTGGCTGGGCAGGGGTCTTGGGAGGGAATGGCAGGCAACAAGTCCTGCAGAACAGACATGCCCCAGTCCTGTGTAGACGTCAGCCCCACTTTCTCCTGGCCCGGCTGTCAGCAGGGACTGAACCTGTCTGAGGGATGAAAGGGGTATCCCTGGGTGATAGAAGCCTACGGCCACACTCTACCAGAGCTACGCCATGCACAAAGGCCCCTAGTTCTGTGTTGGCTGAAGCCCCATCTCTGTCTATTCTCAAGGCAGATCCCCCACTAACTCAGAAATCCATGGAGGATATGAGGTCTCCTGTAGCCAAGATTCCAGAGGTCCGCAGAGAGGATGGGTAGTCTCACAGGCCCTTCACTCATCTGTTCCCCAGAAGCCATTCAAGGCCGGAACTAGACCCAGCATTTGAGTACCCTGTACATGGTTCCCAGCTTCCTCTCTCCTCAGCCTCAGAGTGTGCATCGCATCTCCATCCACTCTTGGTGTTTTCTCGCTGAAGATCTGTCCAAATTATCTTCATTCACTAAAAACCTTGTTTCTCTCTTGGTGGGAATGGAGCTTCCTGTCTAGTCAGCCATCTTCAATGTACTAATTTATATCAAATATCTATAAGTCACATTATAAAACTATAAATGATTTTGTTTTATGGCAACAGTTGGTACACCAATATTATATTCAGGCTTTCATACATGGAAAGTAAAATCCATTTAATAAAAAATAAATCTGCCAAATCTTTAATCATTGAGTAGGGTGTTATTAAAAATGGATTGTATTATATTTTGGTGCATATAAATAGATCAAAAATAAGTATTGAGTAACTTACATTGTGCACTATTGATATAATTTGGAGAACAAATCAAGTGCAAGTCAATAGGAGCTTTAAATTTGTTCTGTAATTGATTGATACCTTCTTGGAATGGAAGTAAGAGGTATGCAACACTAATGAAATAAGAAGTATGCAAAAATAATTAAAGAACATTTTCAAAAGAGTATACAAATATTAAGTAAATCTATATAGGCAGACAGAGATATATTTGCAAATAGACTAGTCCTAGAGAAGTTTGGAATAAGAAAATAAGGTGACATTGGTGTACTCTGAGGTCAGGCATCCTTTCTAAAGGAAGCAAGTTTTCCACAACCTTATGAAAAAGAGATGAGTAGATAAAACTGGTGGAGAAAATACAGGGACAACTAAAAATTGTATTTGTAAAGAAAGTCATGAGAATAAATGATCTGCATGCTGATAAGAGCAGTAAGACTCACCTTAACAGAGAGACAATGAGTTGAGAATAATGCTTGGAGAAAAACAAAAAGGCAAAATGCCTTGGTTTTAGAGATAATGAGGGGTTGAATCAAGGCAGTGATACGATTACAGTAGTCCTTTGTTCTTAACTGTTAAGTAATAGTGTTTTCTTTAGTTGCATTTTGAGTGTTTTGGATTCCAGAAGTCAAGTAGGAAATTATTGTAGTAACTAAGTAATCAAAACTCAATTAAAAGCAACTTTTATGTAAGGGGCAGAGGAAAGAAGGCTAATCCGTTTGACATTAAAAACAAACAAAAAAATGAAGAATTTGTTTTATGGTAAGGATTAGAGATAGATTCTAAAAGGAAGAAGAAAAATAAATAATGTTGCCAATGTTTCAACCAGAGAACTGCGAGTTTGTTGGTACAAGAGTCAATGAAGTGGGGAATTCTTGCTGAAGGAAGAGAAGCTAAAACTGTATGTGCAATCTCCAACTAGCTCACATCTATTGCAGCAGTGTTCAGGAAACAGGAATAGATTTAATCTTTCAACCTAGGAAGACTAGCCATTTTTAAACTAAACAAAGTATTTTGCTGCCATCTTGTGGCGAGTCTGAAAATTACAATATGCTTTAGTTTTGTTTTTATACTTTAAGTTCTGCGATACACGTGCAGAACGTGCAGGTTTGTTACATATATATTCACGTGCCATGGTGGTTCACTGCACCAATTAACCCGTAATCTACATTAGGTATTTCTCCTAATGTTATCCCTTCCCTAGCCCCCCACCCCAGGACAGGCCCCAGTGTGTGATGTTCCCCATCCTGTGTCCATGTGTCCTCACTATTCAACAACCACTGATAAGTGAGAGCATGCGGTGTTTGGTTTTCTGTTCTTGTGTTAGTTTGCTGAGAAAGATGGTTTCCAGCTTCATCCATGTCCCTGCAAAGGACATGAACTCATCCTTTTTAATGGCTACATAGTATTCCATTGAGTATATGTGAAATATTTTCTTTAACCAGTCTATCATTGATGGGCATTTGGGTTTGTTCCAAATCTTTGCTATCGTGAATAGTGCTGAAATAAACATATGTGTGCATATGTCTTTATAGTAAAATGATTTATAATCTTTTGGGTATACACCCAGTAATGGGATTGCTGGGTCAAATGGTATTTCTGGTTCTAGATATTTGAGGAATTGCCACACTGTCTTCCACAATGGTTGAACTAGTTTACAGTCCCACCAACAGTGTAAAAGTGTTCCTATTTCTCCACATCCTCTCCAACATCTGTTGTTTCCTGACTTTTTAATGGCCACCATTCTAACTGGCGTGAGATGTTATCTCACTGTGGTTTTGATTTGTATTTCCCTAATGGCCAGTGATGATGAGCTTTTTTTCATATGATTGTTGACTACATAAATGTCTTCTTTAGAGAAGTGTCTGTTCTTATACTTTGCCAACTTTTGATGGGGTTGTTTGTTTTTTGCTTGTAACTTTGTTTATGTTCCTTGTAGATTTTGGATATTAGCCTTTTGTCAGACCAATAGATTGCAAAAAATCTTCTCCCATTCTGTAGGTGTGCCTGTTGACTCTGATGCCCGGCATCGTTTACTTTTCGCGTGAAGAAGCTCTTCAGTTTGAAGTTACGCATCCATCATTGTCAATTTTGGGCGCGCGCTTTGTTGCCCTATTGCTTTTGGTGCGTTTTAGTCATGAAGTCTTTGCCCACTGCCTATATCGCTGAATGGCTATTGCCCCTAGGTTTTCTTCTAGGGTTTCTTATGGTCTTTAGCTCCTTATGTTTACCATCTTCAATCCATGCTTGAGTTCAGATTTGCTTGTACATAAGGCTGTAGGGAAGGCAGGACTCTCCCGCCCTTTCAGTTTTCCATCTGACTAGCCCAGTCTTTCCCCAACACCACTGTTATTAAAAGGGAACCTCCTTTACCCCATCTTGTTCTCGTTTTTCAGGTTTGCACAGATCATCCTGGTTGTCCGATGTGGAGCATTATTTCTGAGGCCTCTGAGTTCTGTTGCCATGTGCGTCCTATATCTCTGTTTTCTGGTACAGTAGCATGTTGTTTCCGGTTACTGCGCGCCTTGTAGTGTAGTTTGAAGCTCAGGGTAACTCATGCTCCACGCTTTTGTTCTTTTGCTTTCAGCATTGTGCTTGGCTATTATGGGCTCTTCTTTGGTTCCATATGAAATTTTGAAAGTAGTTTTTTTCTAATTCTCTGAAGAAAGGCAATGGTAGCTTGATGGGGACAGCATTGAATCTGTAAATTACTTTGGGCAGTATGGCCATTTTCATGATATTGATTCTTCCTATCCATGAGCATGGAATGTTCTTCTATTTGTTTGTGACTGCTCTTATTTCCTTGAGCAGTGGTTTGTAGTTCTCCTTGAAGAAGTCCTTCACATCCCTTGTAAGTTGTATTCAAGGTATTTTACTCTCTTTGTAGCAATTGTGAATGGGAGTTCACTCATGATTTGGCTCTCTGTTTGTCTTTTATTGGTGTATAGGAATGCTAGTAATTTTTGCACATGGATTTTGTATCCTGAGACTCTGCTGAAGTTGCTTATCAGCTTAAGAAGATTTGGGGCTGAGACAGTGGGGTTTTCTAAATATACAATCACGTCATCTGCAAACAGAGGCATTGGTTTCAAATAACTTATTTATTTCTGCCTTGATTTCATTATTTACCCAGTAGTCATTCAGGCGTAGATTGTTCAGTTTCCATGTATTTGTATGGTTTTGAGTGAGTTTCTCAATCCTGAGTTCTAATTTGATTGCACTGTGGTCTGAGAGAATGTTATGATTTCCGTTCTTTTGCATTTGCTGAGTAGTGTTTTACTTCCAATTATGTGGTCAATTTTAGAATAAGTGTGATGTGGTGCTGAGAAGAATGCATATTCTGTTGATTTGGATTGGAGAGTTCTGTAGATGTCTATTAGCTTCACTTGATCCAGAGCTGAGTTGAAGTCCTAAATATCCTTGTTAACCTTCTGTCTCATTGATCTGTCTAATATTGAGAGTGGGGTGTTAATGTCTCCCACTATTATTGTGTGGGAGTCTAAGTCTCTTTGTAGGTCTCTAAGAACTTGCTTTATGAATTTGGGTTCTCCTGTATTGGGTGCATATATATTTAGAATAGTTAGCTCTTCTTGTTGTGTTGATTCCTGTACCATTATATAATGCCTTTCTTCATCTTTTTTTGTCTTTCTTGGTTTAAAGTCTGTTTTATCAGAGACTAGGATTGTAACCCCTGGTTCTTTTGCTTTCCGTTTGCTTGGTAAATTTTCCTCCATCCCTTTATTTTGAGACTATGTGTGTCTTTGCATATGAGATGGGTCTCCTGAATACAGTACACCAATGGGTCTTGACTCTTTATCCAATTTGCCAGTCTGTGTCTTTTAATTGGGGCATTTAGCCCATTTACATTCAAGTGTAATATTGTTATGTGTGAGTATAATCCCATCTTTATGATGATAGCTGGTTATTTTGTCAGTTAGTAGATGAAGTTTCTTCATAGTGTCAATGGTCTTTACAATTTGGTATGTTTTTGCAGTGGCTGGTACTGGTTTTTCCCTCTCATATTTAGTGTTTCCTTCAGGAGCTCTTGTAAGGCTGGCCTGGTTGTGACAAAATCTCTCAGCATTGGCTTCTCTGTAAAGGATTTTATTTCTCCTTTGCTTATGAAGCTTAGTTTGGCTCTATATGAAATGCTGGGTTGGAAATTCTTTTCTTTAAGAATGTTGAATATTGGCTCCCACTCTCTTCTGGCTTGTAGGGTTTCTGCAGAGAGATCCACTGTTAGTATTATGGGCTTCCCTTTGTTGGTAACCCAAGCTTTCTCTCTACCTGCCCTTAACATTTTTTCCTTCATTTCAACCTTGGTGAATCTGACGATTATGTGTCCTGAGGTTGCTCTTCTTGAGGAGTATCTCTGTGGTGTTCTCTGTATTTCCTGAATTTGAATGTTGGCCTGTCTTGCGAGGTTGTGGAAGTTCTCCTGGATAATATCCTGGAAAGTGTTTTCCACCTTTGTTCTATGTTTTCTGTTACTTTCAGGTACACCAATCAAACGTCAGTTTGATCTTTTTACATAGCTCCATATTCTGGGGGGCTTTGTTTCCTTTTCGTTCTGTTTTCTCTAATCTTGTCTTCATGCTTTATTTCATTAAATTGATCTTCCGTCTCTGATATCCTTTCCTCCACTTGATGGATTTGGCTATTGAAGCTGGTGTATGCTTCATGAAGTTCTCGTGCTGTGTTTTTCAGCTCCATCAGGTTCATTTATGATCTTCTGTAAACTGGTTATTCTAGTTAGCAATTCCTCTAACCTTTTTATAAGGTCCTTAGCTTCCTTGCATTGGGTTAGAACATGCTCCTTTAGCTTGGAGGAATTTGTTATTACCCACCTTCTGAAGCCAATTTCTGTCAATTCATCAAACTCATTCTTTGTCCAGTTTTGTTTCCTTGCTGACAAGGAGTTGTGATCCTTTGGAGGAGAAGAAGTGTTCTGGTTTTTGGAATTTTCAGCATTTTGCGCTGGTTTTTCCTCATCTTCATTGATTTATCTATCTTTGGTCTTTGATGCTGGTGACCTTCAGGTGGGGTTTTTGTGTGGTCATCCTTTTTGTTGATGTTGATGCTACTCCTTTCTGTTTGTTAGTTGTCCTTCTAGCAGCCAGGCCCCTCTGCTGCAGGTCTGTTAGAGTTTGCTGGAGGTCCACTCCAGACCCTGTTTGCATGGGAGTCACCAGCGAGGCTGCAGAACAGCAAAGATTGTTGCCTGTTCCTTCCTCTGGAAGCTTTGTTCCAGAGGGGCACCTGTCAGATACCAGCCGGAGCTCTCCCATGTGAGGTATCTGTCAACACCTGCTGGGAGGTGTCTCCCAGTCAGGAGGCACGGGAGTTGGAGACTCACTTGAGGAGGCAGTCTGTCCCTTAGTAAAGCTCAAATGCAGTGCTGGGAGATCTGCTGCTGTCTTCACAGCCGGTAGGCAGGAAAGGTTAAGTCTGCTGAAGCTGCACCCACAGCTGCCCCTCCCCGCAGGTGCTCTGTCCCACGGAGATGGAGTTTTATCTATAAGCCCCTCACTGGGGCTGCTGCCTTTCTTTCAGAGATGCCCTGCCTAGAGAGGAGGAATCTAGAGAGGCGTTCTGGCTATTGCGTCTTTGCCTAGCTGCAGTGGGCTCTGCCCAGTTCGAACTTCCTGGTGGCTTTGTTTACACTGTGAGGGGAAAACTGTCTACTCAATCCTCAGTAATGGTGGACGCCCCTCCCTCCACCAAGCTTGAGCATTCCAGGTCGACTTCAGACTGCTGTGCTGGCAGCAAGAATTTCAAGCCAGTGGATCTTATCTTGCTGGGGTCCTTGGGGGTGGGTTCTGCTGAGCTAGACCACTTGGTTCTGTAGCTTCAGCCCCTTTCCAGGAGAGTGAACAGTTGTGCCTTGCTGGCATTCCAGGTGCCACTGGGGTATGAAAAAAACTCCATCAGCTAGCTAGGTGTCTGCCCAGTATTGTGCTTGAAACCCAGTACCTTGGTGGTGTAGGCACCAGAGGGAATTTCCTGGTCTGTGAAATGCAAAGACCATGCGAAAAGTGTAGTGTCTGTACCCTGATATGATTATTACGCACTGCATACCTATGTCAAAACATCTCATGTAACCAATAAATATTATACACCTACTCTGTACCCACAAAATTAAAAGATACATAAAAGAAAATTATGATAGTAGCTTTAGATGGTGGAATAAAGCATAGAAATTAAGTTTATGAAAGAAATATTGCTGTATTAACCTGATTCTAAAAGTTGGAATGAAAGAACACTCAATTTGTTATACAAAAATTCCAAAACATCTGTGTATTTCATATTAGCAGTGTCAATACTGTCTTCAAGGAAAATCATGAATTTTATTATTTACAGCACACTAAAAGGGGAAATCCACTAGATTAAACGCATTTGAGAACTCTGAGGCTTGTATGTGCCTCCTCATTCTTCAACTGCCTCTCCTTGCTGAGTCCCTGCAGCAGGCCTGCTGAGTATAGTTTAAGCCCACTGACTTAGACCCATTCTGAAATAGAACTGGTTAATCTCATTGACTATTTTTAACATCTAAGAGAAAAAAATTAGGTTATAATTTAAGGGAAGTACAAATAACTTTATTGACCCATTAAGAAGATAGTTTATTTGAGAACGTAAGTCACATCTTCACAGTGTCTAATAAGACTGGTCTTTTGCAACCTGCCATATGCATGGTAGCTCTTCCAAAAGAAACGTAAATCCAAATCTAATGACTTGGTGTATTTTAATCTAGTTTAACAGTTGTTGAAATGTGTATTTTGGTTCCATAGAAAAATAGATAATAGATAGAAGATACCAAAATCACATACTCAATCAGGATACAAATATTCAAAGAAAAGCAAAAGAGCACCTGTGGAGCTGTGGAGTCTCTTCTTCTGGAATCCTTGGGGAAAGATGTATTTAATAATTCAATTTTTATAATTTTAGAAAGATAGTACAGGAGGCTGAGGCAGGAGAACCGCTGGAACCCAGGAGGTGGAGGTACAATGAGTTGAGATGGTGTCACTGCACTCCAGCCTGGGCAACGGAGTGAGACTCCATCTCAAAAAAAGAAAAAAGAAAATATAGTATACCATACGTTATGATTTCTGCAACAAAATGTATGTATATTCCCTTCAAGTGAGCTAAATAAGGATTACAAGGATTATAAATAGCCTGATGTTAGGTATTGCTGCCAAATAATTATATATGTGTATACATATAATTGTATATTGTATTATAGATATACACATATATACATACATACATTCTGTTCTATTTTCTCAGAGCTATTTAGATCTCAGAATTGTAGAGAAAGGTTTGTAGACCAGTGGCTAAAAGCCACATATACAATACTGTCTATCTACATGGGAAAGAAAAATAAAATAAAAAGGATTTCTTATAAAACAGAAGCTCAAGACGTGGGGGAAGTATCCCCTAAAGTCTAATGAAAGGAATTTCCACAGGTACTCTCAGGAGATTGACAGATGCTCTTTTCCTTAGACGGATATGGTGAACTGGTGCCTTGCTCCTGCCTAGATAATTCAAAAGAGAAAGGTAGGGTCGTCTAGGAGAAGTAGCTGCATGGAGAGTCACTTGCATTCCTAAAGTTTGTCGGGACAAAGGATGCCTGAGTAGTTCTCGTGGGCCACAAGTGGCCATGAGGGTCTTCTACCTTTTAACCAGTAAAATCACCTGGTGGAGTGTATTAGTGAGCTCTCATGAAATCACCCAAAACTGTAGCTTAAAACAGCAATTTCTTATTATCTCCCAGTTTTGAATTAACCAGGCAGCTCACCTGCTAATCTCAACTAAGCCAGCACAGAAGGGCTCCCTCAGTCAGCTGGCAGCTTGGATTGTGGGGGCAGGTTGGTGTAAAACATCCTCACTGACATTTCAACAGCCTGAATTGGAGTGACTGGAAGAACTGGGATGGCTGAGCCAGTCCCCCTCTCTATCCTTGTTGTTTTTCATCTCAGGCTTCCTCACATAATGACAGAAGTATTCACATAATGTCGTTTCCAACACATTCTATTATATTTAAGCAAGCCACAGAGCCATTCCAGATGCATAGCATAATGAAGTGGATTCTGCCCCTTGATGAGGGGTGCTACAAAGAACTTGAGATCATCTTTAGTTGCCACAGGTACACTAAAAAGCCAAAAGCAAAGAAGAGGAAGAAGAAAGGAGCAGGAGGAGGAGGAGAAGGGGAGGAGGGGAGGAGGGGAGGAGAAGAAAAGGAAGAAGAGGAAGAAGAGGAAGAATAAGAAGAGGAAGAGGAAGAAGAAGAAGAAAAGAAGAAGAAGA
This sequence comes from Rhinopithecus bieti, assembly GCF_001698545.2. NCBI lineage: Eukaryota > Metazoa > Chordata > Mammalia > Primates > Cercopithecidae > Rhinopithecus > Rhinopithecus bieti. The sequence continues at coordinate 6,033,636 of NW_016812332.1, read as the reverse complement.
AGAAGAAGAAGAAGAAGAAGAAGAAGAAAAAAGAAGAAGAAGAAGAAGAAGAAGAAGAAGAAGAAGAAGAAGAAGAAGAAGAAGAAGAAGAAGGAGGAGGAGGAGGAGGAGGAGGAGGAGAGGAGGAGGAGGAGAATGGGGAGGGGGAAGAAGAAGAGGAAGAGGATGAGGAGGAGGGGAAGAAGAAGAAGAAGAAGAAGAAGAAGAAGGAGGAGGAGGAGGAGCAGGAGAAGGAGGAGAGAAGGAGGAGGAGAATGGGGAGGGGAAGAAGAAGAGGAAGAGGATGAGGAGGAGGGGAAGAAGAAGAAGAAGAAGAAGAAGAAGAAGAAGAAGAAGAAGAAGAAGAAGAAGAAGAAGAAGAAGAAGAGGAAGAAGAACAGTATAAAAGCTTTCCTTTTTCTCTACAACCTTATCAGCATCTGTTATTTTTTGACTTTTTAATAACAGCTATTCTGATGGGTGTTCGATGGTACCTTGTAGTTTTGATTTGCATTTCTCTAATGATCAGTGATGTTGTTAAAGTGAATCTGATGGTTATGAGCAGGATGGATTCAACAAGTGATAATTAACATAGCATGGAGAACCATGCTCTGCAGAAGAAAAATGATAAATGGCTATTCACAGTTAAGTTTAAAAAAGGGCCTACTTTCAAAATATTCTGATGTTCATGAGTAAATGTAATTAGAAGTTATATTCACATCAATCAAAATCTCAGGAATTCAGGCTTTCCAGGACCTCAGTGTTGAGTGACAGATTAGGAAAAGATGGCAAGACTGAAATTTGCAGATGGTATGTCTATTAAAAAATGCGTTAAGTAATTATCAAAATACTCCAGATGGGCAAAAGCAAAATGCCAATGTGTTGAGTCATCAAGACTGGATATCTACATTGATAAAAGTCAAGCAATGCATTATTTATTTTGAAGTCTTTTTTCATAGACATTTATTCTTTATTTAATCTAGGTTATACACATTGAAAGTGGCTCAAATTTATAGAATAATGTCATATAAATCATTCAACATTTATTATGTTTTAGAAGTATTTAAAGAACATTTACTATATAATAGCAACTTTATTGGGTACTAAGAGACAGTTACGAGACAGAAACAGGTCTTGCCTTTATATAGTGCCCTGTGGGATTCTTATGAAAGAAACCCAGAAAATTACTAAGCTTCATGATGTGCTGTGATAGAAAAAATATAAGATGCAGTGTGGGTTCATAAGAGGGGAACCTAATTCATATTTCCCTAATTCAGGGAAGGAGTGAGAATCAGAAAAACTTCCAGGAGGAAGTGACATTTAAATAAAAACTTTAAGATTCAACATTAGAAATATCAGTAATACAAATACAAAATAAATGATATTTCATTTCAAATGGGACAGTATGTGCAAATATCTGACCATAATAAAAAAAAAATGTGGTACATTTTAAGAATTGAATCAGTGTGGAGAGAACAGGGAGATGTGGTAAGAGACAATGTTAGAGAATTCTAAGTGAGCCGTGTTGTGAAGTCAGGCTAAGATGCCATTGCAAGGTTTGAAGCAAAGGAGTGACAGAATTAGATTTGCAATTTTGAAATATCACTCTGGTTTCAAAGTGGAGGATAGAATGGAGAGAACAATGAGAGGAAACTAGAGAACCATGACCAGGCTGCTGCAAAAATCAAGGTAAAAGCCTCTAAAAATCCTAACTGGGTAGCAATAGTGGGGAAATAAAAGAAAAGTGGGGGGACTCCAAAGATAATCAAGAAACAGACAGAATGGGGAATGATTGGAAGTGGGGATGACAGAAAGGGAAGAGGAGGTGGTGGACTCTGCCTGATTACTTCTAATTTCTTTGAGCAGTAGGGGAGCAGTTTGTCTCTGGGATGATCCTGCAGGTAGGGAGAGCAGGATGGTGAGTTTTCCAACACAGGCTTGAGGAGTGCAGTGAATGTTTTAGAGTGTCGTCATAAAGAATGTGATCTAGGCCTCCCCACAAAAATATAAAAAGGCTATTTGTCAAATTTCATTCCCCGATTGAATGTGGAGACCAGATTCAGAATGGAACCAATAAAGGGACTGTGTTTTTTCATTGGTGATTTTTTTTAATTCCTTAAATTAATAAATAAAATTCCATAAATTTATAATGTACAACATGATGTGATATATGTATACTTTGTGGAATGGCTAAATCAAACTATAATTATATCACATACTTATTTTTTGTAGTGAAAATGCTTAAAATCTACCCTCATCATTTTTCAAATATATAAAATATTTTCTATTACCTATAGTCACCATGTTGTACAATAGATCTCTAGAACTTATTCCTCCTGTCTACTGAAATTTTGTATCCTTTGACCAACATCTCCTCAATCCCATCCCCTCAATCCCCTATTGCCTCTAGACCCCAGTAAGCACCATTATACTCTGTGTTTCTATGAATTTCCCTATTTCAGATTCTGCATACACATGCAATTATGCAGTACAGTCAGCCCTCCATATCTGTGAGTTCCCCACTCATGCATTTAGCAATCCACAGACCAAAAATATTTGGATATATATATATATATATATATTTCCAAAGATATACATATATTTCCAAAGATATATATAATATTTCCAAAGATATATATATATATATACATAAAATTTCATTTGTACTGAACATGTTCAATCTTCTTTCCTTGTCGTCATTCCCTCAACAATACAGGATAACAACAATTTACATGGCTTTTAGATTGTGTTTTGCATTGTAAATAATCTAAAGATGACATAAAATATATGGGAGACTTTGCATAGGTTATATGCAAATACTCAGTCGATTTATATAAGAAACTTGAGCATCTGTGGATTCTGGTGTCCACAGGGGTTCCTGGAATCAATCCCCCATGGATACCAAAGGATGACTGTATTTTGTCTACTGTGTATATGGATAAAGAAAATGTGCTATGTATACACATGAATACTATTAAATGATCCCTTTCTTAATGAATGGCATCTCCAAGCATGCAACTGTCCAAGCAAGAAACATGAGATCATGCAGGACTCAAATCCTTACTTTCTACCTCCTTCATATTTCTCAAATTCATCTACATCCCTGCAATTCCACTGACTCTACTTTGTTTTGGGACCCCTTTAGCACTACCTGGATTCCTATAACAGTTTCCTCGTAGTGTTTGCCATTAGCCTTATTCTCTCCAGTGTTATAACGTAACCACTTGCCTCCAGCACATGTGGCTGCTTGCAACTATTACTATCATTCCATATGTAATCATTATAGCTGAAGGTAATGAGTGCTGCTTAGAGACAGTTTGAGAGTCCACTTGCTCCCTCTAACCCTTACTAGATACCTCAACCTCTCTCTCATCAATCAGTTATCCATGTTGTGACCTGCTTAAGAAGAGGAAGGACTAAAGTAGAATAAGGCAATGAGAGCTGGAGCTAGACCCGTTGCTGAGTATGAGTCACAAAAAATTCTTGCTAATTTTTGCTATCTTACAGAAGCCACAGGCAGAAGTGACTGGAGAAAGTACTCAGTATGCTGAATATTGAGTCCACTGAGAAGCCCAACCAAAAAAAAGAGGCATGCAGGGACACCATAGGGAGCAGAGGAAAGTACCTGCCTGGACTTTAAAGAACAACTTGAAAGAAGAGAGCTATGCCTAGGTTTGCCCGAGTTCAATTTTATGGTATCAGCTAAGTCTCTGGTAGTTTTGGTGAATATGTCTTTTAGTCTCCTCACATGACTTCTCTTTGTCAGATACATGGCTCTGTCATGGGAATTCAAATATGAGTAAGACACTGTCCCTGCCATCACAGACTTGGTTAAGAGGTAGCTGGAAAAGAGTCAATTCTTGTAGATTCTGCAAAAGCATTACAATAAAAACACACAGGCATACTTTGTTTTACTGCACTTCACTTTATTGCCTTTCACACTGTTCACAAATTAAAGGTTTGTGGTAACCCTGCTTCAAGCAATTCTATTGACACCATTTTTCCAACAGCATGTGCTCACTTCCTGTCTGTCATATTTTAGTAATTTTTGCAACATTTCAAAAAAATTGTTGTCATTATATCCATTATGGTAATCTGTAATCTGTGGATCTTTGATATTAACATTGTAATTGTATTGGGGTGCCAGAAACCACACCCATAAAAGATCGTGAATTAATTGATAAATGGTGTGTGTGTTCTGACTGTCCCACCAAAGGGCTATTCCCCCATCCATTTCTCTTGCTTTATATTTTGGTGGTCTGGAATGGAACACACAATATCTCGAAGGTATGCCTATAATGTCCAAGCTGAATCCTAAATGATTAGTAAGGATTAGTAACTTTTTATCATGAACCCCATATGCTCCATCCATTAAAAATATGCATTTATGAATTATATACATGCATCACCATCAACAGTTAATGGATAACAAAGCACAAATTACACACAAATAGTGAGGCTTATTGTTAAGAATACTATACGTATAATCAGAACCAAAAAAGTCACAAATACACATGTGATCATTCTGCAGGTAATAATATAGGAATGGCATTCGTAAACTAAATTATCAATTGATTGGAAGTGAATGCAGATACTCACACCCGCCTTATTTTTCCACACTGACAACATTTTCCCACATCTTAAAACACAAAATGTGAAAAGACAAATTTAACTTAAAGAAACATTGTATGTAAAATCTTCTTCTAATCTTCTTGAGAACTTCTAGTTTCTTGGCTAATATATTGTCTAATTGTCTTTGTTTTGTGTGACTAGAAAACAAAGCTCATACCATAGTTGATATGTCAGCTTTGTTCTTTTTTGTCACTTGCTTGTGCTTGCAATAATAGTGTTAAATTATCTTCAGTTTACAGTTTCTATTCAGAAAACCTTTTATTACCTTTCCCCATTTTGTGAAGATCAATTTATTTAGAATAAGAGTATAACCCATAAATCCACTTAATTGGGCATGCATAAACTACAAACATTGCTGTGCACAGTGTTAACAAGAATGAGGCTTCTGCTTTGCCCTTTCCTCATTGTGGAACTTCCTTTCTTTTTCAAAATCCCTCAAGGGCATCTGTAGTAAGTCAAAGTAAATGTTTGTAACATTTTAATCATTCTTACTTCATAGATAGAAATACATAAATAAGAACTGTATATTTTCTTCCTACTTATTGATGGATCATCCTGTGCAAACCCTGTGATACACAGCATGCCTCCCATTTTGGAAACCATGATGGTGCAATTTAGCCAGGCATTGGACAAAGAAAGCAGGGCATGCAAAGTTCCTGAGACAAGAGGGAACATAGTCTTTTTGAAGAAGCACTACACTGTGAGCTTTGAAGTCAGAGTTCCTGGTCTTTATTTGGGCTGTTGCTGTGAACAAGATATTTGCATTGCCACTGTGTTAGTTTTGTGTTAATAAATAAGAGTGATAGTGTTTATTTGATAGTGTTAAGTTGGAATTTGATAATAATGTAGCAAAATAGTAAATTGGAATATTAATCCATGCTGTTTTCTTTTTCTGAATTCCTTATATGTGAATCCCCTCCCACCCTCATAGGTAGAGTTTCACTATTGTGTTAGAGAGAAATAGAATTTTATAGTGCAAAGACAAAACAAAAAAGATCAAGATACAATCAGTGTTTGGTTTATCTTATTTTTTACTTGCAGAAGAGACATTTTAGAGTTTTTTTTTTTTTTTTAAATAGAAGAAGGTTTTCACAGGCAAAGTAATAAATAAGGAAAGACACTAGAAGAAGAATTAGATCATTCCACCCACACCCCCTTGAAAAATTAAGGTGAGTCACCTGTAGTGATGTGGAAGGGATGGGAAAGTTGGTGAATAAGGTATCGCCTTATTGGACATCAAAGGTGGGAGAAAAGGAGCTGAATCTGAGATGAGTAGGTGGAGAGAAGGGGGGTCAGCATGCGCAGATGCACAAACACTCTGGGAGCTGCATGGAAGCTAAGCCAACACCAAGAAACATTACTCAGAGTAATGTTTACTCAGACAGAGAAGACATGCAGGCTGCACCTCTCCTCACAGAGGGATATGGGCTTCTGGTCATCAGGTTCCTTCATGAGAATTGTCTGAGCTCCATGCAGATTTCCTGGGTGTTCATGTGCACTTTTTTTTTTTGAAGGCCCAGAATATTTTAGGTTTCCCAAAATTAATCTGGAGATCTTTAATATACAGAAGGGTAGAAGTGTCATAATTGGGAAACCCCAGCATTGAGAACAGTGCTTGAGTAAACTGGACAGTGGGACATTCCATTCTACTATGGCAACAAACATAATGAGAAAAGTGACCAGCATTTTACAGAACATCAACCATGTTATCAGGCACTGTACTATTAAACATGGCATACACATTGCATCTTTTAATCCATTTCTTAATCTCTACACCACACTGTTCTTAATGTCTACACTCTACTGCCTCCCAGATAAAATGACAAAACAGATTGAAGGTATTTATATGTATATAGTGCTTGCTTATGATTTTCACATTGATATCATGGAAGAAGATAGTTGAAAATGGGGAACATACTGGTTATCTGCTGTAATGCCAGAAGAGTAAAGACTCCTTCCAAAACTTTTAAGACTCAGATATCAAAGTTCAGAAATGTTTGTTTTATTTTTCTAGATGTATTTTTTAAATTCACAAATAGTTTCATTTTCTTATTTCATGCCTGAACATAAAGAGACAGGTCAGGAATTGAGAGTTTCTCTTCTTTGTTCTTTTTTTTTTTAATCTCTAGGTTAAAAGACAATAAATGCCTTCTGAGGCTTAACGTTCTCACTCCATTTGCTTCTCCTGTCTTCAAGATACTTTGAATCATCTCTAAATCTTTTCTCAGCATTTTCCCCTTTGAGGTGTTTTCTATTTCTCAGGTATCCATTGATGGGAAATAATTTTTACTCCTCTTTGGTCCGAAGCAGGAGCCTGACCGTGAGTGAGGAATGAGGTTAATGGTGTGAGGGTGAGAAATCAATAACACTGTGATGGCCACACATCTAAGCCAGGTCCTCCAACCTATATCCAACTTCTGGATATATCTCTCAAATGATTCCAAAGTAGGCATTTCTTGATTGATCTGCCAAGACCACATACTACAAAGCAAAAAGCCAGAACAGTAGTGTCTGTTTTAAGACTGTTTCAAAATTATACTTAAACATTATGAAACTCTATCAATATTATAGAGTAGTGTTACGTAATGTGCATTCATTCTTCAAGCATTTGTTGGATCACCATCACGTGCTGGACACCAAGGATATAAGAATGAGAAGAACATACAATTCTTATCATTCTAGGGCTTGGTGTGTAGTAGGATAGACAGATACTAATATTAATCAAATAGCAAAAAATAAATGTGAAGCTGCAATGGCAACAGTCACTAAAAAGCAGTGTTACATGGTACTTTGAAAGCACATCACAGGTGAACTTGACCTACTCAGCAAGGCCAGGTAAGTCTTTCCCAAAGAAATGGAAATTGAGCTTAAACCTGAAGGAAAAATCTTCCCAGTTGAGGGGACTAGCATACACTCAGCATCTACATTGTAAGTACTATTTAAATCATTTCTAGGCTATGACCACACTCTATTTAATTTTGTTTAAAATGAAAATAAAGCCACAGATATACACATAGAGATCACATCGGACTTAAGAAGTTCCTTTCCAAAGTAGCTAACATAGCAAAATGTCTAATTCAGAAATTAGCTACGAAAAATCTTTCAAAAAATACCATCAATTGACCAAAAATTAAAGATCGTTAGCCTGGAAATATAGGAGTTAGAATGTCAGTGAAAGGAAAGCAGTTAGCATACTGTAACTAGCAGCAGACATAAACAAAACATTGGAAAAGGGAATTGTTTGAGTATTTCAGCCTTTCTGATATGTATTTGTTTTTCAGAATACCTAACTATTCTTTGTGTTTAGGCATAGCTTGAAATAATGTTTTCATTAACTTCCACAGACTTATTTTGGCACAAAAGTGCTAACCTATAGTTATTTTCCAAGATGAAACAATTTCTGCATCTGCATATACAGCTGCACCCAGCAAATCACTGAACCCTAAAGCAAACTTTTAAAAGCCATGACCTATGTAAAACAAAACTGGAATCTTTTCCTCAGAAATCCATGCTTACAAAAACAGCTTCTAAAATAAGTGTTATCTATGCCAGGGAAGCACCATGGTGCAATTGTGGTATTTATATGTTCCCTTAAGGTATTGTTAATTTTTCTATTTCTAAACTCCATACATAGTTGCAGACTGCAAGAAGATTTTGATTATGTAATAATTTGTAAATGCAATGAAATGCTATTTTGAAATCATTGTGCGTCCTCTGCCCCCTACTTGTTACCTCTCCTCAAAGGACCTAAATAAACTTTATCAATGAGCAGTTGCTCCAATTGCTATTTACCAAATGATAAACTTGAGCTAAAAAAGAAACTTTAATAAAGCCAAATTTAAAATTGCTGTGCTTCATTCTAATGCAAACATGACATTTAAATTAATAGCATCTATCTCCTTCCCTTAGGACATACAGTATGATTTGAAAAACTACATCTGTATATTCATTTCTGCCTTTCTTTTTCTGGTTCAGACGCATTGTTCTTGAGAATTTAAAATACTATCCTTGCAGTTGCATTTCATCTTCACCAAGTTCAATTTAAAAATTAACATGGATTTAATAAAGCCCATTATGTCTTTAAGGAACTATCAAGAATACAACAGGTAACATATTATCATTACTCCATGAGCAAATAACATCTTTGATGCTTTTCTTTTCTAAATCAGTTAGGATCATAAAAAAGGAAGCATGGTTTGCGTGTTTCACCTGTGTCAAAAAGTATCTCAGCTTCTGTGACATTTTGAAAGCTTTATAAGCAAAAGAAATGTTGCATATAAATGATGTCACACCCTATGTTTTAGCTAGTTTTGCCTCAATCCTTTATTGATCATAGGCCATATAACTTCAGGCAGACAAAAGAAAAATAATCCCTATCACGTTAAGTGCCGGTCTGTGGTGTTTATGAGTACCGCCTGCTGGGTTAAATGACTTACACATCTGTCAGGTGTGCTACATTATAGCCACAGGAAAATCTCAGTACAGGTTGTGTGCCAGGCAAAATGCTTTGTCTCAGACCTTGTCAATCCTGCTGATGGATGAGTTCAGTATTCTAATGAATAAGATTCTAAATATGTTTATACTTTGCCAGATCTTCAGATTACATCAGGAGGCACAAAGCTCAGGCAATTGGAAAGAATACGATCATCTTTAAAGGACAGTGCTTCTCCTGACTCATACAAATGTGTGGTTTTTAAGCTATCCTGATGAGATGGTCTCCTACCCCTTTGTAATCCTTTTTTTCATAAGCTTCATTTAACAGACTAATTTCCATTTACTCAAAACAAATTAATTCCAAACAATTTGCAAAGGCTACCTTGCTTCTGAAGGGCTTTTCTTACTGATAGCTTTATATTGTGCATAGTACAATGTCTACAGTCAATGGGTTTGCAGACATATTCCTAGTGAATTATATTTTAAGCTGTGCTAACAGTGACTAAATCAGATGAAATTGTTTCAGTAGGTTGGTACAAATGTGTTCCATTTAGATAATGTATAAGTGATAAATCCAACCACTTTTTCCATGACCTTTCACATTCTAATTTTAAAACTGAATGGTTTTTTAATCGGTTTTAGGAAGAGCATCATAGAAAATATATCCCCTATTACATATCAACTATTTGCCTTTACAGTTATATAATATTCACATCACAGTCTATATAAATTTATAAGTCCTGCCCCTAATAACAATGTTTTAAAGAGATTTCAGATTTTGTAAAACTGACATTCAATGTTTACTATTTTTAAACTCCACAGAATATCTACTATGAATTCTTTTAAATTCTATTTCAAATAAGGCAAAAAATCACATCTTTAATAGGGTATAGTGTGATAAAAAAAGATAATGAAAATGATGAGACATTGATTAGAAATTACAAATCAATCTCTTCTTTTTAAGATGTTGTACTGACTGAATATAACATTTGCAAAAACTCACTAAGAATACAACTTGTTTCCAGCAAGACAACCATCATTTCCATTAATATCCTGAAAATTATGAAACCTATATATTTAGCCTCTATGATTAAACCAACAGAGTTTTGAGGTTAATAATTTAGCAGTTCAGATGGTACTCAACTTACAATGGTTCAGTTTAGGATTTTTCAACTTTATAACAGTGCAAAAGCAGTATGGATTCAACAGAAACTGTACTTTGGGTACCCATACAACCATTCTGTTTTCCATTCTCTGTACAGTATTCAATAAATTACATGATATATTCAACACTTTACTATCATATAGGCTTTGTGATTGATGAATTTGTCCAACCGTAGGCAAATGTAAGTGTCCTGAGCACATTTAAGATAATCTAGGTTAAGCTATAGGTTAAACATATTAAATGCATTTTTGACACATGACATTGTCAACTTATAATGGTTTTTTGGGGACATAACCCCATTGTAAATGAGGAGAACTTGTACATGGAAAAACAAAAATTCCAGTAACACCTATCGATAGTAAGTATAGACATTGTTAATCACGAAAGGAGATTTGAGTCATTTATTAACCCATTTACTCATTTATTCATAGTATTGTAAATACTGTAGAAAGCAGGCTGAACAAAGCAGACACAGTCCTTCCTATTATCACTTAAAAAGTTCAAAATCTATAGTACCACCACCCACATCTATTTAAAGGGCATCCTCCTCACTACACTGCAAAATCCTAAATCAGTTGACATATACGTGTAGTCCAAATCTGGTCTTTGTATTCTGTACCAGTGATAGAATATGAACAAATAACTTGATCAAGCACTTCACAAAAGAGGCTATCCACATAGCCAATCAACATGTGAAAGTTCACCAACTTCATTAGTCATCAGAGAAATAAAAGTTAAAACATTCAGTATTCTCCAGAATGGCGAAAATGCAAAGGAGACACAATAAAAGTATTGGAAAGGATTTGGTGGAAATGAAACCTACTTACATTGCTAGTGGAAATACATATTTGTATATATAATCAGTATAAAAGCATTAGGTAAGGCTTTCTAAAACTGATTATATACATCTTATGACTCAACAATTTGCCTTATAGATATAAATAGACCCAACAGGAAAAAAAAAAACTCATATATAAAAACTCACTCAGAAGTACTATTCGTAATAGACACAAACTAGAAACATCCAAATAACCAATAGCAATAGAATGGATAAGAATATAGCTGTATATTGATAAATGGAATTTGCTTCAACAATAATAATGAACAAACTATACACAGAACATCATACAACTCAATAGAAAAAAAAAAAAAAAAAACCTGATTTCAAAATGAGCAAATGACCTGATCAGACATTTTTCCAAAGAAGACATACAAAAGGCCAACAGGTACATGAAAATATGTTCAATATCACTAATCATCAGGGAAATGCAAATCAAAACCCAAATGAGGTATCGTCTCGCACCTGTTAGTATGGATGTTATCAAAAAGTCAAAAGACGTTAAGTACTGGCAAGGATGAAAAGGGAATCCTTGTTCACTGTTGGTTTGAAGATGTTTCATTCTGCCAGGAACTTAGAGTAGACCCAGGTGCCACAATAGCCCCAACACTATGGGGACAGCTGAAAGGAGGGAAAGAGCCCCAGTAGCTCTACCACCTGCATGAGTCCAGTGAAACAGGACACTCACACAAGTCAGTGAATGCAGACGTATTATTTATAGACAGGCGGCAAGAATAAACGGAAGCCTGGGCTCCATGGCAAGCCAGTCCCCCAAGACTCAGAAAAGCAGCTCATCTGCCCATTTCCCACATTGCAATATTGCTAAGGAGCCTCGAAAATGTGAAAATGTTCTGCCTTAAGTTTATATACCCTGGGCAACACTGGGCTCACTGAGTGTAAGCAGTGGAGAACATCCTGTTCTCTAAGAAACAGAGGCACAGATAAGGATACGGTTGTTATCCTTATCTGAAGATGTCACATTTTTTTGGTACATTCTGTGGTTATTCGGAGAACTGCAAGTGGCAGGGGGAATAGCTGTGTCAGTCCAAGCTGTCGGGAATTCAACCTCCTGCAGTAGGTAGGGATGTAAGTTGGTAGAGCCGTTATGGAAAAGAGTTTAGAAGTTCCACAAAACATTACAAATAGAACTAAGATACAGTGCAGCAATCCCACTTCTGGTTATAAAGAAAATAAAATCTATATATGAAATAAAATCACTATATCAAAAAGATATCTGCACTGCATGCTTATTCCAACACTGTTCACAATAGCCATGGTACAAAAGCAACAGAAGGAGATATTTTTTTCAGTCTTTGGAAAGAAAAGAATCTTATCATTTGCAACAATGTGGACATTATACTAAGTGAAATAAGCAAGACACAGAAAGACAAATACTATAGGATCTCACTCACATGTGGAATCTAAAAGAAACATTGAATTCCTGGTAACAGAATAGGTAGAATAGCGGTGGCCAGGTTCTGGAGGTGAGGAAAAGAAAGAGAGATATTTTTCAAAGGGTACAACCGTTGGATATAAGATGAATAAGTACTGGAGCTCTAATGTACAGCATGGTGACTATAGTTAATAATAATGGGTTGCATACTTGATTTCACTGAGACATTGTCTCACTCTGTCACCCAGGCTGGAATGCAATAGCGTGATCATAGCTCACTGTAGCCTCAAACCCCTAGGCTCAAGCAGCCTTTCTGCCTCAGTCTCTCAAGTAGCTGGGACTACAGGTGTGTGATTCCACACCAAGTTAATTTGTTAAAAAAAAATTTACAGATGAATTCTCACTGTGTGGCAGAGGCTGGTCTTAAATTCTTGGCCTCAAGCAATTATTCTGCCTGGCCTACTGGGTCTCTGGGATAACAGGCAGGAGCCACCGCAACTGGCGAAATATTTTAAGAGAGTAGATCACAAATGTTTTCTCACACACACACACACACACACACAATTGACTATGAGAGGTGTTGGGAGGTGTTGGATATGTTTATTAGCTTGATTGTGGTAATCATTCCAGTATACCTCCATATATATGTAAATATACACATCACATTGTATGCCCTAAATATATAAAATTTTTGTCAATCAAGCTTGCAGAAATCTGAAAAAACTGTATACAAAGCAACATAAAAACATTTCAAACATACTGTTGAGTGAAAGAAAACAGACACGAAAAGTACATACTGAATGATTCCATTTATATAAAAGTTAAAAACAGGCAACAGTACTGCAAGAAAGGCATGATAGGAGAGATTTTTCTCTCCTATTCCATTTTGAAACAAAAGTCTTAAGCTCCTGGATATGGGGCAGAAAATCCTGTTGCCTTTTAGAGCACTGGTGAAGACATTCCCTCTAAGGCGCTGGAACTGCTGAAGGAAGAAAACAGAAAATGCCTTTTACCCCTGAGAGAGGAGAAAAATAAATTCCACGCTAAAACCTACAGGGGGAGGAGAGCAGAAACCCTGAGACAGCCCACCCACCAGAATCCAGGGACACAGTGTCTATTTAAGATGGAGGCTGAACCAGAACAGTAGAGGATATATTTGTGTTCCAGCCTATACCATTGCTATAGCAGCACCAAGTGAAAAACGGCTTCTGTTTAGAAAGAGACAAAGGAGTGAAGAAAGACCCGTGCTGAGACACAAGTTCAAAAGAAAGACCTAGAGCTCAGGATAAAGCAAATATTGAGAGAATCCTTGTAGTAAACCAGCCCCACCTTAAACACAAGGTAATGCTAGAGGAATTCTAAGTCTGTGGTGCACAGGAGTTTACCGTAACAGCAAAATAGCCCAAGCGCCATTTCATTCCTAACTTGTTGACTCAGCCTTCCACACCAGAGGACTAGCAAAAGAAAATATGTGCCCATTTACCAATTTCCAGGCATAAAGTCGATTTACTCTGCCTCTATTGTCCTACACAAGATGTGAGCTTTCAACAAAAAATTAAAGCATAGATAGAAATTCAGTAAGTACTTAGTAGACCTGAAGAACATTATAAATCAGCTTGATTTACTTGCTATTTATAGAATATGCCACTAAATAATAGCTTAATATATAGTCTTTTCAAATGCAAATGGGACATTCTTCCAGAAAGACCATATTTTAAGCCAAAAACCAAACCTCAACAAAATTAAAGGACTGATATCCAAGAACAATTCTCTAACAATTCCCTAGGAAACATGTTCTATAACAATAATAGATTAAAATTAGAAACCAGTAGCCAAAAGATACCTAGAAAATCCCTCTGCATATTTGGAAATTAAACAATACAGTTCTAACAGGCCATGGGGGACAAAGAGAACACAACAGGGAAGTTAACAATATTTTGAATTGAATGAAAGTAAAAACATAACATAGTAAAATTTGGGTGATGCCACTAAAGCAGGACTTTGTGAGAATTTATATATTAAATATAGAAAATGTGTATATTAAATGTTTACATTACATTAGAGAAAATACTTTGAAACAATATTCTAAGATTCCATTTTAAGAAACGTAGAAATAACAGAGAAAATTAAATCCAAAGCAAGTAGAAGGAAAAAAATAAAATAATAAATGAAAATAAAAGCAGAAGTCAATGAGAACAAAAAAAAGAAAAGAAATAAATAAAACTAAAATTTCATTCCTTGAAAAACAAATCAATAAAACTGAAGCCAATCAAGAAAAAAGAGAAAATACAGAAATTACAAATATAAGAAATCAAAGAAGGACTATCACTATGGTTAATAATACTATGAGGAATTCTACATCCATAATTTCAAAAACTTAGATGAAATAATAAAATTCTTTGAAAGACTCCCAACTCTCAAAATCAATGAAAAAGAAATAGATAAGCTGAATATTTCTAAATCTACTAAATAATCAAATTGATACTTAAAATCTCTCCAACAAAGTAAACTGGAGGCTTATATGGTTTTACTGATGGACTTTGTCAAATATTTAAGGAAGAGATAATGACAATTTTACAAAAATATATCCAGAGTATAGAGGAGAGGGAAATGCCTCCTCACTCATTTTATGAGGCCAATGTTATCCGAATTCCAAACAGAAAAATTTACAAAGAAGAAACAGAATAATATCCCTCGGGAACATGCACACAAAAACTTTAAATAAAGTACCAACACATTAAATACAACAAGTAAAAAGAGTTGTTAACACAAAATCACCAAATGGGATTTATTTCAAGAATGTAAGAATGTTTGAACATTCGAACTTCAATTAGTTACAGTTGATGCTCATTCTTAGTAGTTAGGTTCTATAAAGTGTACATCAACATTGAAGTAATGAATACTGAATCATTGCTCCTAGATGAAATGCAAGATTAGGTTCCTCTGAGATTCTGGTCACAGCATTTTCAACAACTGATCAATATATAACCCTGTTGGATGTGTGTTTCTGTTTCAAAACACTTTATTTAATATATATTGTTAATTAACATTGAACACATAGCCAAGAGCACCTTAACTCATACCTAAACGAAGCTTGAACACACGTATTCTCTCTGTAAGGAACTCTAGATAACACTTCAGTGGTATGCTTGGGGGCCATTTTAAACAGTGAAATAATTAATAAAAAGCACAAACTGTAAAAAATGTGCCAATCAATACACCATAAAAAGGATGCTTGGTCATAGTATGACAGCTGAAACAAAGCAGAACGTAGCCTTGTTCGACCTCAGCTGGAAATGTGCACACTGGGTGACTCAAATTTTTCACTCCTCTGTGCATGTCTGCAGATGCTGCAAAAGCACCACAAGTTTTGACTTGAAGCTTACAAATAAATTTTAGCAAGTAGATAAAATCACAAATACAGATCTATGTATAATAAGAGTTGACTGCAATTCATCATATCAGGTAAAAAGAAAAGCTTTTCTATTATCTTTTGGCAGATAAGATCTTTGGCAATTTCAACAGCCCTTCATGATAATACTCTCAGCAAACTAGTAATAGAAGGAAACATTGTCAAGTTGATAAAGGGCATCTACAAAAACAAAAAACTACTGCTAAAATTATACTTAGTGAAAAAAAGACTAAAAGTCTCTCCCTGCCTGTGATTGTGAAAAAGACCAGGATTTCTGCTTTCCACCAACTCTGAATAGCAAAACCTTAGTCGGGGTTGTCCTACCCAGTGCAATAAAGCAAAAACCAAAAAAATAATAAATAAGAGACCCATACTAGAAAGAAAGATAATTGCCCCTTACTATAAAAAACAAGATTGTCTACCTAGAAAAATCTTGGAAGAATATATATATTCTTCAAGATTTTAAAATCTATATATATACTACAACATAATAGTGTGTAGTACATATATAATGCATAAATTTTACTATATATTATAAATTTATATAATATATACATATATAAATCAGTGCATAATATAAATTTTAAAGTAATATAAATATCATATATAAATTATATATTCATAATAATAATATAAATTTTTATAATGTATACTATGTGTGTATACATAAAATATATAAATTCTTCAAGGTTATACACATATATATCTATATATGTATATATCTATGTGTATATATCTATATATGTATATATATCTATATACACAAAAAACATATATATAGATGTATATGTATGATGGAATAGCTGTGTTAAAATCACCATTGTCCATTTTTCTATTTCTCCATTATGTCTGTCAGTTTTTGCTTCATGTACTTTGGAGTTCTGTAATAAGATAGATATATCATATATATATCATATATGTATCTTATTGCAAAAGATATATATCTTATTACAGAAGATAAATATATAAAATATATATCTATGTCTTCTGGTTTCTTAATGTATTAATCCTAGAATCATTAGGAAATATTCCTGTTTGTCTCCTGTAACCCTTCTTGTCTTAAAGTCCTTTTACTTACATTAACACAGTCACTCTACCTTTCCTGGACTTAGTATTCTTATATTATTTTTTTCCACCTGTTATGTTCACTCTATTAGTGTCTTTGTGACTAACTGTATCTGTTACAGAATGCATGTAGCAATTTCTTGTTCTTGCTTTTCATCCACTTGAAAATCTGTATGATTAGAGTGTTTTGCCTATTTTATTTGAATATAATTATTGATATTGATATGGTTGTATTAAGGTCTGCCATTTTTCAGTTTGTTTTCTGCTTGCCTTATTTATTTGTTAATCTTTATTCCTCTCTTTTGTCTTTTTAACTTAATCTACATTATTTTGAATTCATTTTCACCATTTCAATTCCTCTCTTGGCTTCCTAGTTTTATCTTCTTACATTATATTTTAACGTTTGACAAGACTTACAATATCTATCTTTAAAGTATCATAATCTTCTTAGTGTTACTGCTTAATTACTTTGTATATAATACTGGAAATCTGCAGCAGCCTATCTACAGTTATACCCCATCCCTTGTGTTATTATTTCTACATGTCTTACACCTATATGCATCATAAATCCAATAATTTAGCATTATAATTTTTGTTTTAAGTCACCATGTCTTTTAAATAATTTAAGGTAAAAAAGAAAATGTAATATTTTATTTACCAATATATTCATCATTTCCTGTATACTTCATTTCTTCTTTTGGATATGAGTACATCTGTACTTATTCTTCACTCAACCCAAAGACCTTTCTTCAGAATTTTACAGAAGCTATGCTAGATTCATTGTATAAAGTATTCTTGGTAGATAGAAGATTTTTCCAACCATTTGAATATGTCATTCTAATATCTTCTGGACTCTAGTTTACATAATAAGTGAATCACTAATTGTACTACTATTTCCATACATACAATTTATTATTCTTTTCTGACTGCTTTCAGGATTTTTCTCAATTTTTTGACTTTTGGTGGTTTAACTAAAATGTGTGTGTGTGGTTTTCTTTGTGTTCATCCTACTTGACTTTTTATTAAAAATTCTTGAATCTGAACTTTACTTTTCTACCAAATTTGGTGAAATTTTTACCAATAATTTCACATTTTTTATTGTATCTTTTCTTCCTCCTCTCTTGAGAAATAGATTATATATATTGGACTAATTGATATTGTCCCACAGGTCTTGAGCCCCTGCTTATTTTTTTAAAAGCTTTCCTCTATGTGTTACGCATGTTAGGTAAGTTATAATAATCTAATTTCAAGTTTACAATTTTTTTCCACCCCAAATATACCGTTGAGCCTATCTATAAGTGTTTCCTTTTAGGTATTGTACTTTTCAACTATAACATACATTTTTTCAGTAGTTTCAATTTCTCTGTTGATTTCCTCTAACTTTTTACCCAGGAGACCAAATTTTCTTTAATTATTTGAACATATCTGCCTTTAAATATTCAGCACATTTATAATGAAAATTTTGATATGTTTCGTCTGCTAAATTCAGTTTCTGAATCCACTCAAAGTCAATTTCTACTGATCGTTCTTTTTTTGTGCGTGTGTGTGTGTAGGTCACACTTTGCCGTTTCTTGGCAGGTTTAGTGATTTTTCATTGAAAATTAGACAGTTTTATAGATATTGCAATCTGTTCTGTTCTTCTGAGAGTTTTTATTTAATTGTTATTATTTTCTTTTTTGTTTTCTGTGTTTATTATTGTTGTGGTTCTATTAGACTATTCCCTAGACTGGACTCAAAGTCTTAACTCTGTCTATCCTGAATTTAGCAACAGCTGACAGCATAGCTTGCAAAATGACTAGGTTAAACACAAATATTGACGAGTGAAGTTCCGTCTTTCAAAATGACTTTCCTCTCTGATATTTGCCTGGTTTTGGAAAGTTTCTAGGTTTTCTCCTGTACACGTATAGTTTTGCTGTCAATTAGGGATCCAGGCAATTTATACTCAGCTTTGTTCTCAGTAATTGTGTAGTCTCACAGTATTTCCCGCTGAAAGTCCCAGTTATTTTTCCAGCCTTGAGTTGAGTTTATTTTTGTTTGTTTGTGCCTTGGTCATCTCCAGCTAATAAGACTAGTTTTCTGCTGCCGTAGACATAGTGGGTGGGAGAAATTACAAGAAAAATAGCTACAAATTCACAGCTTTTATCCTGTATAGATACAGTTTTTCAAGAGCATAATCTCCAACTTCTATCTAATATAGGATGCCTTCCAGTGCATTTATATTTTTTCATATTTTGTAAAGATTTTGCAGTTGTTACTGTATTAACAGTTCATTCTACTAGCAATACTGTATTTAATTCAGATCTTGACTTTTTAAAAGAGTCCTCTTTTTTTTTAAGACAGAGTTTTACTCTTGTTGCCCAGGCTGGAGTACAGTGGCACGATCTCAGCTCACTGCAACCTCCGCTCCCCGGGGTTCAAGCGATTCTCTTGCCTCAGGCTCCTGAATAGCTGGGATTGCAGGCGCGCGCCAACACGACCAGCTAATTTTTGTATTTTTAGTAGAGACGAGGTTTCGCCAAGTTGGCCAGGCTGGTCTCGAACTCCTGACCTCAGGTGATCCACCTGCCTCGGCCTCCCAAACTGCTAGGATTATAGGCATGAGCCACCACGCCTGGCCTGTGATCCCTCATTTTTAAAAATTATAATTACAGAAACAAAACATGTTTATTGTAGTGAATTTTGAAAACATAGATATACAATGAGAGGAAAATCAGAATTACTTGTAAGCTAGCTCCAGATAAGCATTGATAATATTTTATAGTCTACTATCTCTGCAAGGAGATTATTAGATTAGTAATTTTCCACCATAATATTCTTGAAAAGTATTCTGAAGTAATTTCTGAGAATAAATTTAACATTACAAGATATCAAACCTAGAGACAGTTAAAAAAACAGCAAGGAAGTATTATGAGCAATGTAATGCTGAAAAGGAACAACCTAAACAAAATTGCAAAATGCCATAACACAATGTATCAAAGTCTCCAAAATCTGTGCAGAGAAGAATGAATCCATTTTAACCATTTAAGCAACTGGATATGGGTCTGGAGTTTATGAGGCAAGTTGAGCTGTAATTACAGATTTGGGGAGTTATCACTAGTTAGATAATAATGAAGAAACAGTGACCATATTCTGTTGGTCCTTATTGGAGCATTAAAATAATTTTATCTTTATTCTAAGAGCAATGGAAACCATTGACAGATTAGTTGCAAGGAGTTGATATTATAAGGTTTTCCCTTTGAAAAGCTCACTAACTGCACTGAAAAAAAAAAAAAAAAAAAAAACCTGATTGGAATAGGGAGAAAAGGTATTGAGGAAAGTAAGTTTAATGACTATTCTATAGTTCAGATGAAAACTATGGCAACTTGGACTACAGTGATTTTGATGAAACAAAACAAGTAAAAAGATTTATAAAATATTGAGGAATTATATAAAGTGGCCTTACTGACAGATTGATATTTAAGATAAAGAAAAGCACTTTCTTCCGGCCTAAGTAACTAGCACATGACAGTGCTATTTTCTGAACTAGGGAACTTACACATCATATATTCACTAATTTTTTTATTAATGCTTACTTGGTAAGTGTGTAAGCCTTGAGAGAAAATTAGTTTCTACATTTAAAACCTCTGATTTTAACATTAGCATGACTATCCTGTTTAGATACACAAGACTAACCAAGGCACTCCAGTTGTCTAGTGCTATCATAATACCACTTAAATTACAACTATGAGCAATCATGTTAACATTGTTACTCCTGTCTCACCTCAAATTGTTTCATCCTAAATTGCCAGTATAACTGCAGCTTCAGGTACACAAGCCTTTTCCTGGGTATCATTTCCTCTACATTTTTAAATTACTTTTAGCATCTTCTGTCACTAAGTGAACATCTTCCTTTAAGTCATCCTTATTGCTGATCTTACAGCCTATCCTAAAACTATTCACCTATTATTAGATGAAATATTATGCCAAGCAATAACCTATTGCTACAAGAGGAGAAAAATGTTATAATATGTATTTGTACCATATACATAATTAGTCATACAAAGACAGAACACAAATAGTATTTAGCATAAGACCCTGGACAAATTTATTTTTTTCTTAAAACATTGATGATATTCTTTGATTATTGCTTTGTGTTACATTGACTTTTGTGACACTACCTAATTGCTTTGTTTCATTTATTTTTTAAAAAGTCCTTCATTTTGATAGAAATCATATAAACACATTTTACAAAATGTCTACTCCTAGAAGTTAATTCAAGCAGAAAATTTTAAGCTGTAAGACTACAAAGGACAGGTTTTTAGCCCTTAAGATTAAAGATAATCATTTAGTAAATCTTAAATTACAATATGCAAGCAATACTAAGAATACTAAGGCTACCCAAATGTGATTCTTTAGGCTACATAACAGTTATTAATTATATTTTACTATATGATACACACCACACCTATGTATTTTAGTGCAACTATAAAGGAAATATTCATTACTTCAAAACATGTTTAGGCAATTACACACAAAATATAAAATAGGAGGTTTAGAAGGTCAAAGTTAAATAAAAGCAAACACTTAGGACTTCAGAGGAAATAAAAGATGTAACAAAATAAACCTGTACAGTGATTTCAGACTACATTTAAACTGAGATTTGTGTAAGGAATAAAACAGATTTTATTCTTTCATTCAACAGTTACTTTCTGAGTGCTTATTATACTATAGAACATTTCACAGCTTATCTGTTGAATTGAGTTTGACCTTCTTAATCTTTTTACTTGAGATAGAAGTCTACAAAATCACTTATAAGAGAAAGAAGACTTAACCAGCTCTGTCTATTTACACCCAGAAGACTAGTATTCAGTGCTTAGGAAAAGAGAGGGTGAATGATTTGCAGAGAGAGAGAGAGAGGGAGATCAAAAAAAAGTGAATAAAGGAAGGAATGGAGGAAAGAAGGGAAACAAATGGAAAAACAGAAAAAGTAAAAAGATAAAAATAATATAACTAAATTATTCTGGAAATGTACCAGAGCAAAAGCCTGCTCTTCACCAGTCCCTACCTGCAACAGAATAAAACATTGAAAGAGGAGACAATATTTCTCTTATTTCTCCCTAGACCACTGAGTAGTTTTGGTCACACGAAGACTCCAGTTTATGTGTCTTGGTGCCCAATGGGAAAAGACAAAAATTGTAATGTTGCTGGATAGAAGTCCTTAGTGCCCAGTAGAAAACAGCAGCTGGCCTGACAGGGACATCTTGCCTGGAGTGTTTGGTGGTATCCAGGGATCCAACAGTCATCAATAGCACTGCC
This sequence comes from Rhinopithecus bieti, assembly GCF_001698545.2. Classification (NCBI taxonomy): domain Eukaryota; kingdom Metazoa; phylum Chordata; class Mammalia; order Primates; family Cercopithecidae; genus Rhinopithecus; species Rhinopithecus bieti. The sequence goes on along the minus strand of NW_016812332.1, from coordinate 6,011,423 downwards.
TGGTGGGCATTTCGTTACTCAGAAGAAACAAAAGTGGCTCCAAAGAGAAAAACAGGATCCAGAAAATACCTTACAATTTAGTAGACACAACAAGACTGCCCACTCCATAATATGTGATCACCCAGTCAATCTGTCAATGAAAATATATAAAACATTCATTGGGGACTCCCAGAAAATTAAAGAGGGAGATGAGTCTTTTCAAACAATACAAGATCCCACATGAGCCAAGTGAAATCTTGACTTTTATTATTAATATAACTTCATGATAGACCTGAATAAATAGATGATGCTGATGGACTCTTAAGGGAAAAGCGGAAGAGAGAGTTTATTTCAATCCTCATGCAAATTCTTGAGAAAGATGTTTATATGTTGGGCTTGCTGTCAACAAAAGAGAAAAGTAGCAGCATCCAGTAACTTTTTCACTGGTTCTGGGGCAAGAAGAGAAGTGGTTTGGCAATAAAGATAACATGGTGACTCCACTTGGGTCATGGTAAGAACATTACTGGGACCACCTCAACTGCTTGATCAGGGGAAGCTGAGGAGTTGAGTCAAGCCTCACAGAATAACCTGAAACAAACAACAGGATGTGCACCAGACATGGAAAGTCTTCCTGTTGAGTTTGGCAGTCTTTTTATGGTGTTTCTCTGTAGTTCCTGTCTTCACAAATGAGAACTTGTGCTTCACTAATTCATCTTTCCTAAGCAGCACTTATTTATCAATGTCCCAAGTGCAGCTGTATTTCTTAGTGCATCAAAATAGAGTGATACCAAGAACTATCACATTTTTAGTCATTTTGGCAGCATTTCTTAATAAGAACTAATTTATTTTTGCTTTTGTGAAACATTGAGTACAAAAATATTCTGACACTTGTTTTCCTGTCTTCACATACCAGTGTAATTATAAATCAATATTTTAAAACTCTCCTAGGAAGCTGTAACACTGTAAGATAAAACTCTATGAGGGCAGAGATTGTTATCTGCTTTGTTCACTGCTATATCTTTAGAGCCTAAAACCATGTTTAACGCAGGTTAGAGTCTCAATAACTGTTAATTAATCAACACAAGTGATTAAGTTTAAGGTAGAATTTAAGAAGTGCCACCAATTTTCAGAATGAGGACTGTTTATTTTCAGAGTCTGCAAATAGTAGAGGTGAGTATTCCTGGCTTAGGAAGACAGGGATCTCTAAAATAAATCCTGAAGAATAAAGAGGAAATGATTCATTAAGATATGATAAGAAACAAGACAGTACATGTAGAAGCCAACAATGTAATCTAAGTTCCTAGCATTAAAGAGTACATCGTGTGTACAAAGAAGAGCAAACAATGCAGGAAACTGGAACCTGAAAGAGAGAAGGGAAAAATAACACTGGAAGGGCAGATATGGTTAAGATCACTGTAAGGTAAATATAGAGCCCTGAATGGCAAGCCAGAGGATGTGAATTTTATTCTCTCAGTGTGTAGAAGCTGCTTTGTTTCTGAGCATGAATGTGAAAATCATATCCAATTCATAGAAAAATTAATCTAGCAGCACTCCAGATTGATAAGGACAGAGATGGAGGCAGAAAGTACAATAGGAATGCATTTCATACCATTAATGGATGATCTAAAAACAAAACCTAATAGGAGGGGATAGTTCCTTCCTATTGGATCCATCTGATGTTAAAGAGTGTGAGTTTTTATAGCTTACTTCAAATGAAAAAAAGATTAAAGGAAAAATGCTGTAAAACCAAGGATTGTGGTTTTCTTAGATCATCTGTGAAAAACTGATTCTTTCTTATTCTTAAAGGCCTTTAGGCACCAACCGTAGAATAGTAAAACAAAGACTAAAAATAGCTTTTAGTATAGAAGATAAGAACATAGAGAAAGAAAAAGCCCGATGGCAATAGACTTCAATAATATGAGAAAGGTGTGTTTGGCAGAAAGAGCAAAAAAATTCAAGTAGGAGATGAGAATGCACAGTGTGATGTGATATCTTCAAGTGGATTCTGAAAGAAACAGTCCAGGCTAAACAGTGCATAATCCATTAGGATGCCTATATTATACAAAGAGAGAGTTTAAGAGAAAGGTAAAGTTCAGTTGTAGGAATTTGTAATAAGGGCAGTACAGCTTTAACAATTGATTATATAAATCTCAAGCAAATAAGAGGATTCATCTTTCATCTTTCTGCAATTCCCAAGAAGAAACCAAAGGAGCCAAAACATTGAGGTCACAAGAGCAAAAATAAAATACTGATATAAAATGGCTACATCTAGATAGAAAACTATTACCAAAACAAGTGAAGTGGGATTAGAGGGCAAAACTAAACTCTCCAACATGGATTTGACTCCCATTTCCTGTGATTTTGCTACTTTAATCTTGACAATGATCTGTCTTCTAGTTGAAATGCTATTTTGGCATTATTTTTATGAGACAGCAAGCTCCCCTGCATGAGTCTACTTTCCGTAGTTTTGAAGTATAAGTACTACAATAGGAGTGTAACATCTGACTTAAATACTAAATAATTCTGAACATAATTTTATCTCATACTATTCACTTTTGTTTGAAATTTCAAATGTATATGTTATTATTTTCTAAAAATCATTTCTATTGTGTAAAGGAGAAATGTCTGAATCTGACTATGTTCCAGCAAATAATATTTTTAACTTTTGTTTCAAACTTTATCCCCAGGCTCCTTCGACTTCACTAGCTGCAAAGAATGAATTGTGTATAAGCAAAAATGAAAAAAGCTGCAGTGTCCACGGGGCTTGGACTTAAACATATTCGAGTTCTAGATTTTGTCAGATCCATAAACAATTTTTTTAAAGCAGTCATAATAAAATATCAGCTGCTGGTAACTTCTTCGAGTTTTATCATCTTCAGGAGTTGCCTCAATTCAGTTTGGCTCATTCTTGGAAGCCTCATCAGAATTCTCCACAAGATCTGAAACTTCATCATTATTATCCTCTCCAGTAGCAAGTGGTGCTTTTCCTCCCACAGGTTGTTTGGGCAGATCTTCAGGCAGTCTCCCTTACCTAGTCAGTCTGTGTGTACCAAGCTGGTTTAAGATGCTGGGTACCATTTCTGTCAGCTGTTTTGTCTCAGCAAGGCCTGTAATGGTGAAAGCCTTCCCTGCCAGAGATGGCCAAACCTTAGGGTTGTTAAAGTGGATCACTGTTACTTGGTTTATAAACATATTCACCTTTTCAATACCAGAGATATTGTTTATCCCTAACTTCTTTAAGGAGAACTAAAGTTTTTCTTATCATCTGTTGTTCTGTTCTATGAACAATCTTCTTTCTGCGAGCAGTTCCTTTACACACTTATGCATGCAGTTTGGCGAGTTTTTCTTGGTTCATGATTGCATCTTTCATCTTGTTAGAGCTGACAAGGGTCTAGTTGGGGAATTAGGATGATGCTCCGGGAGTCTGGTGGACCCGCTGAAAGTAGACACATGCATATGGGGATGCAAGAGGGCAACTAGAGGGTACCAAATATTTTTTAAACTAAATTGATTTTCAGGTAACATTGTACATACGTGGTTTATATGCTATATCCTGAGGACTCTCAGGATATAAACACCTCCTATTAGGTCCCACCTCCCAACACCATTGCATAGGGGATTAAGTTTCAACATTAGTTTCAAAGGGTACAAAAACACTCAACCCGTAGCAGCCATATACTACGATGTTCTGAGAATTGTTCCTATTTACTTTTCATGAACCATGCTGCTATGGTTGAAGGGCATTAAGGAAAGTCACCATTGTTTAACCACAAAATAAGAGCAGAACATGAGAACCAGCCTCAGACAAGTGAGCTCTGGCTTTTACCTGGAGACTGAGCAGAACACATGACTGAAGCTGTAAGAAACCCGGTCAGGAGAGACATGTTGTCCAGGGAGAAGAACTGGGAAGAAAAGGATACCTGAAAGCCTGAGTATTTACCAAAAAAGAAATTGAGTTAACCTGAAAGTAGTGGCATTTTAAGCAAGTAAATAATTTGAATATGTGTGTTGAATTCTTTTGCATACACTGACACATCTTGCCCCATGCTGGAATAAATGAACTAATCCATAGCATTGGATTGTCAAGACAAACTCACACCATTCAGATATCACACCCAGTAGCATGCTTTAGTAAATAAGTTTAAGTATATGTAAAATCAGCAGTTCCAAGATGGCCAAATAGGAACAGCTCCAGGCTACAGCTTCCAGCATGAGGGACACAGAAGACAGGTGATTTCTGCATTTCCACCTGAAGTACCAGATTCATCTCTCTGGGGCATGTCAGATAGTGGGTGCAGGACAGTGGGTACAGTGTACTGAGCAAGAGCTGAAGCAGAGCAAGGCATCACCTCACCTGGGAAGCACAAGGGGTCAGGGAATTCCCTTTCCTAGCCAAGGGAAACTGTGACACACAGCACCTGGAAAATCAGGTCACTCCCACCCTAATACTGCGCTTTTCCAAGGGTCTTAGCAAATGGCACACCAGGAGATTATATCCCGCACCTGGCTCGGAAGTTCCCACACCCATGGTGCCTCCTTCATTGCTAGCATGGCTGTCTGAGATCTAACTGTAAGGCGGCAGTGAGGCTCAGGGAGGGGTGCCCACCATTGCTGAGGCTTAAGTAGGTAAACAAAGCAGCTGGGAAGCTCAAACTGGGTGGAGCCCACCACAGCTCAAGGAGGCTGGCCTGCCTCCGTAGACTCCACCTCCGGGGATAAGGCATAGCAGAACAAAAGGCAGCAAAAACCTCTGCAGATTTAAATGTCCCTGTCTGGCAGCATTCAAGAGAGTAGTGGTTCTCCCAGAATGGAGTTTGAGATCTGAGACCAGACAGACTGCCTCATCAAGTGGGTCCCTGATCCCTGAGTAGCCTAACCAGGAGGCACCCCCCAGTAGGGGCAGACTGACACCTCACATGGCCGGGTACCTCTCTGAGATGAAGCTTCCAGAGGAATGATCAGGCAGCAACATTTGCTGTTCAGCAATATTCACTCTTCTGCAGCCTCCACTGATGATACCCAGGCAAACAGGGTCTGGAGTGGACCACCAGCAAACTCCAACAGAGCTGCAGCTGAGGGTCCTTACTGTTAGAAGGAAAAGTAACAAACAGAAAGGACATCCACACCAAAACCCCATCTGTATGTCACCATCATCAAAGACCAAAGGTAGATAAAAGCACAAAGATGGGGAAAAAAAAAGAGCAGAAAAGCTGAAAATTCTAAAAATTAGAGTGCCTCTCCCCCTCCAAAGGAATGCAGCTCCTTGCCAGCAATGGAACAAAGCTGGATGGTGAATGACTTTGAAGAGTTGAGAGAAGAAGGCTTCAGACAATCAAACTTCTCCGAGCTAAAGGAGGAAGTTCAAACCCATCACAAAGAAGCTAAAAACCTTGAAAAAAGATTAGACAAATGGCTAACTAGAATAACCAATGTAGAGAAGTCCTTAAATAACCTGATAGAGCTGAAAAACATGGCACAAGAACTACATGACATATGCACAAGCTTCAGTAACCGATTCAATCAACTGGAAGAAAGGGTATCGGTGATTGAAGATCAAATGAATGAAATGAAGTGAGAAGAAAAGTTTAGAGAAAAAGAGTAAAAAGAAATGAACAAAGCCTCCAAGAAATATGGGACTATGTGAAAAGACCAAATCTACCTCTGATTGGTGTACCTTAAAGTGACGGGGAGAATGGAAACAAGTTGGAAAACACTCTGCAGGATATTATCCAGGAGAACTTCCACAAACTAGCAAGGCAGGCCAACATTCAAATTCAGGAAATACAGAGAACGCCACAAAGATACTCCTCAAGAAGAGCAACTCCAAGACACGTAATTGTCAGATTCACCAAAGTTGAAATGAAGCAAAAAATGTTAAGGGCAGCCAGAGAGAAAGGCCAGGTTACCCACAAAGGGAAGCCCATCATACTAACAGCAGATATCTTGGCAGAAAC
>NW_016812332.1:5982257-6004577 GCF_001698545.2 Rhinopithecus bieti | reverse complement strand
AATGAAGGCAGAAATAAAGATGTTCTTTGAAACCAATGAGAACAAAGATACAGCATACCAGAATCTCTGGGACACATTTAAAGCAGTGTGTAGAGGGCAATCTATAGCACTAAATGCCCACAAGAGAAAGCTGGAAAGATCTAAAATTGACACCCTAACATCACAATTAAAAGAACTAGAGAAGCAAGAGCAAATACATTCAAAAGCTAGCAGAAGGCAAGAAATAACTAAGATGAGAGCAGAACTGAAGGTGATAGAGACCCAAAAAATCCCTTCAAAAAATCAATGAATCCAGGAACTGGTTTTTTGAAAAGATCAACAAAATGGATAGACCACTAGCAAGACTAATAAAGAAGAAAAGAAAGAAGAATCAAATAGATGCAATAAAAAATGACAAAGGGGATATCACCACCAACCCTACAGAAAAAAAAAACTACCATCAAAGAATACTATAAACACCTCTATGCAAATAAACTAGAAAAACTGGAAGAAATGGATAAATTCCTGGACACATGCACTCTCCCAAGACTAAACCAGGAAGAAGTTGAATCCCTGAATAAACCAATAACAGGGTTTGAAATTGAAGCAATAATTAATAGCCTACCAACCAAAAAAAGTCCAGGACCAGATGGATTCACAGCCAGATTCTACCAGAGGTACAAGGAGGAGCTGGTACCATTCCTTCTGAAACTATTCCAATCAATAGAAAAAGAGGGAATCCTCTCTAACTCATTTTATAAGGCCAACATCATCCTGATACCAAAGCCTGGCAGAGACACAACAAAAAAAGAGAATTTTAGACCAATATCCCTGATAAACATCGATGCAAAAATACTGAATAAAATACTGGCAAACCAAATCCAGGAACACATCAAAAAGCTTATCTACAATGATCAAGTGGGCTTCATCCCTGGAAAACCATATGATTACCTCAATAGATGCAGAAAAGGTCTTTGACAAAATTCAACAGCCCTTCATGTTAAAAACTCTCAATAACTTCAGTATTGATGGAATGTATGTGAAAATAATAATAGCTATTTATGATAAACCCACAGCCAATATCATACTGAATGGGCAAAAACTGGAAGCATTCCCTTTGAAAACTGGCACAAGACAGGGATGCCCTCTCTCACCACTCCTAATCAATATAGTGTTGGAAGTCCTGGCCAGAGCAATCAGGCAGGAGAAAGAAATAAACGGTATTCAATTAAGAAAAGAGGAAGTCAAATTGTCCCTGTTTGCAGATGACATGATTGTATATTTAGAAAACCCCATCATCTCAGCCCAAAATCTCCTTAAGCTGATAAGCAAATTCAGCAAAGTCTCAGGATACAAAATCCATGTGCAAAAATCACAAGCATTCCTATACACCCATAACAGATAAACGGAGAGCCAAATCATGAGTGAACTCCCATTCACAATTGCTTCAAAGAGAATAAAATACCTAGGAATCCAACTTACAAGGCATGTGAAGGATCTCTTCAAGGAACACTACACCACTGCTCAATGAAATAAAAGAGGACACAAACAAATGGAAGAACATTCCATGCTCATGGATAGGAAGAATCAATATAGCAAAAATGGCCAAAGTAATTTATAGATTCAATGCCACCCCCATTAAGCTACCAATGACTTTCTTCACAGAATTAGAAAAAACTACTTTAAAGTTCATATGGAACCAAAAAAGAGCCCACATTGCCAAGACAATCCTAAGCCAAAAGAAGAAACCTGGAGGCATCATGCTACCTGACTTCAAACTATACTACAAGGCTACAGTAACCAAAACAGCATGGTACTGTACCAAAACAGAGATATAGACCAATGGAACAGAACAGAGCCCTCAGAAATAATACCACACATCTACAACCATCTGATCTATGACAAACCTGACAAAAACAAGAAATGGGGAAAGGATTCCCTATTTAATAAACGGTGCTGGGAAAACTGGCTAGCCATATGTAGAAAGCTGAAACTGGATCCCTTCCTTATACCTTATATGAAAATTAATTCAAGATGGATTAGAGATTTAAATGTTAGATCTAAAACCGTAAAAGCCCTAGAAAACCTAGGCAATACCATTCAGGACATAGGCATGGGCAAGGACTTTATGGTTAAAACACCAAAAGCAATGGCAACAAAAGCCAAAATTGACAAACGGGATCTAATTAAGCTAAAGAGCTTCTGCACAGCAAAAGAAACTACCATCAGAGTGAACAGGCACCCTACAGAATGGGAGAAAATTTTTGCAATCTACTCATCTGACAAAGGGCTAATATCCAGAACCTATAAAGAACTCAAACAAATTTACAAGAAAAAAACAAACAACCCCAGCAAAAAGTGGGCAATGGATATGAACAGACACTTCTCAAAAGCAGACATTTATGCAGCCAACAGACACATGAAAAAATGCTCATCATCATTCGCCATCAGAGAAATGTAAATCAAAACCACAATGAGATACCATCTCACACCATTTACATTGGTGATCACTAAAAAGTCAGGAAACAACAGGTGCTGGAGAGGATATGGAGAAATAGGAAAACTTTCACACTGTTGGTGGGACTGTAAACTAGTTCAACCATTGTGGAAGACAGTGTGGTGATTCCTCAAGGATCTAGAACTAGAAATACCATTTGACCCAACCATCCCATTACTGGGTATATACCCAAAGGATTATAAATCATGCTGCTATAAAGACACATGCACATGCATGTTTATTGTGGCACTATTCACAATAGCATACACTTGGAACCAACCCAAATATCCATCAGTGACGGGCTGGATTAAGAAAATGTGGCACATATACACCATGGAATACTATGCAGCCATAAAAAAGGATGAGTTCATGTCCTTTGTAGGTACATGGATGCAGATGGAAACCATAATTCTCGGCAAACTGTGGCAAGAACAGAAAACCAAACACCACATGTTCTCACTTATAGGTGGGAACTGAACAATGAGAACACTTGGACACAGGAAGGGGAACATCACACACCAGGGTCTGTCATGAGGTGGAGGGAGTGGGGAGGGACAGCATTAGGAGATATACCTAATATAAATGACGAGTTAATGGGTGCAACACACCAACGTGGCACATGTATACATACACAACAAACCTGCACGTTGTGCACATGTACCCTAGAACTTAAAGTATAATAAATAAATAAATAAATAAATAAATAAATAAATAAATAAATAAATAAAAGTATATGTAAAATCAAGAGGTTCAAGCAAAGCAAATGGAAGTCTAAATAATCAAACGCAACTCCCCAGGTTCTTCCTTCTCTTCTAGAAAGTGAACCACCAGCTCAGAATACATGAGATTCAGACAGTTCCTGACATAGCAAAAGTGTTTATGTCATAAAATATATCCAGTTTTTCACTCCAGAGTGTCGAAGAGTCTTTGTGCTATTATCCAGGAAGCCATGCCTTAGATCCTGGGTTCTACTTACTGTAATCTTTAACCAAGAACATCCTGTTAAGGGGATTTAAGACATAAAAAATGCATTTGTATATTTATTCACAGGTCCAATTGAGATTAGGTTTCTTTTTCTTTTTTTTTCAAATATTTTCTTCGTTGCACCTGTGCAAAATAGATTGCAGGCCAGCTGCTCTCTCTCCCATGCTGTAAGTAGAATTGTTGTAGAAGACTTTAAAAAAAATTAATTCCTGCACTAACCCAGATTTGATTCCCCTTTCATGTGATTTTGCTGGTTTAATCTTGACAACGATCTGCCCTCTAATGTAAATGATATTTTGGCATTATTTCATGAGACAGCAAGCTCCTCTACAGTAGTCTATCTTTCATAAAAATTCTGGATTTTTTTATGTTGATTTGAATATATATTTTGGAAATCTTAATAATGTTCCCACATGTAAGAAAAAGATTTAAACTGACATCAAGAGACAAAGAGCATATTTAAATGGAGAGAAATTCAGTAACTAATTGTTTAAGTTAAAACCATTTTAAAATATGCTATATTAAGGATAGAAAAGTCACCCAAACATGTACTATGAACATTTTAATGCAAGGTAGAAATTGAATGGATTCTACTTTCTACATACACAGGATGCATTTACATTAAGACTATGATGATTTTAAAAGACCTCTATGCTTAGAGTTGTTAAATTAAGTAAGGAGCAGTCATAAACAAGAAAACTGATGTGTCATCCAAGAAACAGATGCTAAAATTAAACTTTAAAGTAATTAAAATCTCTTGTAAGATTAATAAAAGCATATACATGTTCCTGCAACATTAGAATGGGAATTATTAACTTCTTGCTTGAAACAGTTTATCTTTTCTTTAATAGTATTCCTTATACATCATTCCTTCATGCAAATGTTAAAGAAATGTCAGTACTGCCCTATTTGAACTATTTTTATGTTTTCAAAAGAACTCTTGGGATTAGCACTTTTTGAAATAACATTTGAAATTTGTTTGAAATATATTTGAAAATAAATTAGTATTTTACCTGAATGCTGGATCCGCCTATTTGACGCGTGAAATTATTATGATTCAGCGGATTTTCTTCAAAATGATCTGGGATGATAACATAACTCCAACAGGATTTGAAATAAGTTGATAATTATTAATGTGATTTATAGGTGCTTGAGGTTTATTATATCATTCCTCTACTTGAGAAATTTATGCTTGAACATTTTTATAAAAGGCTTTAAAAGTGAAAAGTGGGCCATGATTCCTGTTAGGTATTCTCTTGGTACCTTAGTACCTTCATTCTAAGAAATACCTTCACCATTTATTGCCAAGAATTTTCTTTTTCAGTTCTGATTTAACACTATAAGTTAAAAATATTTGATGAGCTGTTTATCTTGTTGTTTATGAGATTTGGCTTTTTACCCATCACTCTGAGTCTCTCAATGCTGTTTACAAAAAAGTAATTTCCTGAACACTTCAAGAAAGAGCTTTGGACATTTCAATTTTGTTGTTACTCTTCTAGAAAAGGAAAGAGACTTAAAACTTGCTCAAAGTCACAAAGCAATTGCTGTAAAATCAGCCCGGGAAACCAAAACTTCATGGTCCTGGAAATGAGTTCTAATCATTGAAGGTTGCCTTGATTGAGACTAAATTTGAACTGTTACTTTGATTGAGACAGAATTAGATTATAGACAGGCCCATGCTTTCCCATGCTAGAATTCTCTTCTCTGAGATCTTTGGTATTTATGCACTAATTCAAATGAATCACCTCCAAATTTAAATTGAAAACATGTTTGGCAAGAACTACAGCTTTATGGATCCATGCAGAAACTTTCTGGGAGTATTCTCTCTCAATCATAGTCCTATGACTCATATCGGTCATCATGAGTAATGCCTGTCAAAGTCATCACCATAGACCCTATCTGAAAAATCAATGCTATGCACCCTAGTGTGGTAAGTTGCAGTGGTTAATGAGATTGATGTTGTCATATCCATGAGAACAGTTAAGTTCTTACAATTATTTTTAGACCTAATAGGGAGAGTATTTCCTATTCTGGTAGCCATAATTATTCTCTAATGAATAAATGACAAAACACTGAGCCCATATATTAAGCTTTGACTGAAATACATATTTTTCAGGGCTGATTTCAAGGTAATTTTATTAAAACACATTTCCCAGGGGAACAGAATGTCAATGTACTGCCCTGAAAAAGAGGTTGAGATATTAAATGTGTTTACATTTCACTACTTGCCCTTGATTAACAAAACGTTGTACAGAATATTTTGATTTAAAGTTCATAGTTCATCCAAGGTTCATAAACATCATGAAATTATTTCATACCTCACTCTGAAAAAGTAAAATGAAATGGTAATTGTCATTCCTATTTAAACAATGTGTTAGTTTTTATGCTGTGTAACAAATTATCACAAACTTAAAGGCTTATAACAGTACACATTTATTAGTTCACAGTTCTCTAAGTTAGAGGTCCTGCTCAGCATGGCTGGGTTCTCTGCTCAGAATATCACAAGGCTGAAATCAAGGTATCAGCCAGACTGAGTTCTTGTTTGAGGATCTGGGAAAAATCTCATTTCATGGTCATTCTTTATATAGACAAAATTCACCTCCTTGCTGTTGTAAGAGTCAGGACCCATTTTTATTTCTTGCTATCAGCTAGGGCCATTCTCAGCTCCCTGAACCTGCCGACATTCCTTGCCACATAACCTCTTTCACCTCCAAGTCAGCAGCTATCGGTCAAATCCTTTCATGCTTTGTATCTCTAATTTCATCTTCTGTGACTAGCCAAAGAAGAGGCTCTGCTTTTAAAGGGATCAATTGATTAAATCTGACCCACATGAGTAATCTCCCCATTTTAGGGTCAACTGATTTGGGACTTTAACTGCATCTGCAAAGTTTCTTTGCGACAGTACTTAGATTACTATTTGAGTAACTGGGACAAGGTGTATATGCACCAGGGGCATTCTTAAACTCCTGCATGTCACAAATTGTGTTATATAAAAATGAAATGTTAATATATCTTCTGCATTCTGGTATTTATACCAAATTATCCATATGACAGTTCCTTATATACCTTAATAACTTATTAATATATACACTTCTATCAAGTATTAGAGATTGGAATTTTGTTTGGTTTGGTTTGGTTTTTATTTATTCTGGTTGTTTTTAAATTGCTTATTTTTAGTTGGAGATAAATATATGTATGTACGTATGTGTGTGTGTGTGTGTGTATATATATCTTCAGTTGGAGATACATTAAAACCGTTATATACAACAGTTTTCACCTTTGTAATATAGACCCAGATTTCGCAATTCATTGTTTTGCCACTGAACCAATACAGTTAGGCTAAAGCATGCACTCTTATTTGCTAGCTCAGTGGCCTTCTAAGCAATTTTGCAGATACTCAATACGATTGCTTATGACAAATGGTACTGTATATAGATTTAGAACAGCACAAATCTAATTGATTACTAAAAATAGAGTCTACAACTATACTAGTCTACTAAGTACTATCTGTAAATGAAGACTGTGATAATGGTCCTCCAGATCTCTGTGATATTAATACTTTGTTTATTACAAGAATTTCTAGTTTACTCCTAAAATGAAAATAAATCTGATTGTTTTATTATTATCCTTCTCCTTTCTAATTATAGGAAGAATTTTTTTCTGAAAAAGTATTATGTAAACTCAAGGTCTATCATGACTCAAAGTTCCTTTGACTTATCAAAGTGGCTCAAAATAATCATATTTTAAAATTCCATTTTATTGTGTTTGTATTTATTAGTGGCAGACATAGTTACACATGTAATAATATCTAAGAGGAAATAGCATATCATCATAAAAATTCTTGCCCTTACGAAATAATGCATTTTCTAGGAAACAAGTTTTTTACCATGTCCAAAGGAACTAAGTTTTTTACATAAGAAAAAAACATTATTTCATAATTCTGTATATATTAGAATTTGGTCATGAAGAGTGGTAGGGAAAACTCATTGAGGAGCTGGACCAGAAAAGGTAGATCTAAAATCAAATACAAAATAATTGGTTGAAATGAGCCTGAAATCCAGGGTCTCAAGCCAAGACAGAGATAACACCCAAGATGCCAAATCAATGAATCAGAACCAATATCCAAAGATACAGATTGTGCAAACACCTAGTTAAAAATAGAGTCTGCATACCAGTAAGGCTTCAAAAGCAAAGATATTAACTGCATATAAAAAGAGTAATATTATAAACCATAAATCAGATTATTCTTAAATTCTTCAAAATCTCCCCATTTTACTTAGAATACAATTCAAATTCCCTGATGTATCTATCAGGATTCAGTTGCTAGAATAAGAACCACTCTATAAATATATTCTATAAGGATTTAATTTAGGAATCAGGGGTTTACACAACTGTTTCAGGAGCTAGGGCTGCATGAGTCAAAGGAGCTGCCATTAGAGGATAGGAGCTGACACCAAAGCATGGAACACTAATGTTCTCAGGAAACTTTGTTTATTGCCTCAAACAAGATGCACTTAATTTTTTTATATTGTTCTTGTATCCCAAGACCCTGCTAAACATGTTAATCAGTTACAGTCATTATTGGAGTGGTTTTCTATATAAGGCATCATATCATCTGAGAATAAAGAAGTTAAATTTCTTCCTTTTCAATGTGTTTAGTACCAGCCTCAAATGTTACTTGCTTTATGAGTCAGTCCACTTTTAATATAAATGGCCAGGCAGTTAATATTTTTCTTTTTGCAGACCATACATTCTCTATCACAACTACTCTGTTGTTCAACTCAGCTGCTGTATTGCAAAAGCCACTATGTAAACAAAAGGGTTTAACCAAGATACAAAGTAAATATTTACAAAAACAGTGACAGACCAGATTGGGTTCATGGGATATAGTTAGTTGACTCCTAACTTATTGCACCCACTAAAACCTTATTAAATGTTGAAAAAGAAGGGGAAAAGGTGAACATCTTCATTTCTAATTTTAGGAGGAAATAATTTAGTCTTTCACTGGTAAATATGACATTAGTTGTCAGTTTTTGGCAGGTGTCTTTTATTGGGTGGAGGAAGTTCCTCTGTCTTCCAAGTTTGCTGAGAGATTTTGTTGTTGTTAATGGGTGTTGAATTTTTTAAAACTTTTCTGTGTCTAATGAAATAATAACATGTTTTTTGTCTTTCATTCTACTAATATATTGTATCATATTAATTGATTTTTGAATTTTAAACTAAACTTGAATGCTGAAATAAGTCCCATTGAATCATAGTAGATAATCTTTTTATAATATGTTGATAGATTTGGTTTCTAATATTTTGTTAAGAGATTTTGGTCTGTGATTTTCTTTTCTGTAATGTGTCTGCCTTTGGGAGCACAGTAATAAAACATGGCAGAATGAGTTGGGATGTGAAGTTTGTGAAGAATTGGTAAAATTTTTTCTTTACATATTTGATATAATTAACCAGTAAGGCATCTGGACCTGTTAATTTATTTGAAAAAGGATTTGTAATTACTAAGTCAGTCTTTACTTGTTATGAGTTTATGCAAATTTTCTATTTCTTCTTGTGTTAGGTTTAGTAATTTCTGTCTTTTAGGAATTTTCCATTTCATCAAAACTTATAAATACATTCATAATATCCTATTATAGCCTATTTAATTTCCATGGGATTCTATGTCCCTTTTTTCATTTCTAATTTTGTCAGTTTGTGTCTTCAGTCATTTATTTTCTTGATTACTCCAGCTAAAGTTTAACAATTTTATCTTTTCCAAAACCTATTTTGGTTTTATTAATTATCACTATTACTGTTCTGTATTCTATTTTATGGTTCAAATTCATGTTAGTCTGTATCATTGCATTCCTTGTATTTGATTTGGGTTAAGTTTATGACTTTTACCTAGTTTGTTAGGGGCAAACAGATTATTGATTTGAATTTTTTCTTTACTAATATATAAGGTGTCTCAAGCTGTAAATTTCTCTAAGCGCTGGTTTAACCATATCAATTACATTTTGTGTTTTTATTTTCATTTAGACCAAAATATTTTCTATTTTACCTTGTGATTAATTCTCTGACTCATGAGTTACCTTAAAAATGCTTATAATTTTATAATATTTGGCAATTTCCCCAATTTTTTTCTTTTGCTAATTTCTAATTTGATCCTAATGTGTTCATTTGATTTGAGACCTGATTAATATGTTGAGATTTGTTTTTGTCTAGTATATGGGCTATTGTGAAGGATTATCTACGTGTATTTTAAAAGAATGCTTATTATCTTGTCAATGTATGAAGTATATATAAATTTGAGTTGCCAAGTTTGTTGAAAATGTTGATCAGATTTTCTGTATACTTTCTGATTTTTGCCCAGCATTCTATATTAATTTTCAGATTTAGGAATTAAATTATCCAACGATTATTATTGAATTGTGTATTTCTCTTTTTAATTCTGTTTGTGCTTTACTTAGTTTGGGGCTATCTTGTTAAAGGTGTATACATTTATAATTTTTATGTCTTTAAAATATATTGGCCATTTATCATTAGGTAACATCTTTCTCTGTGACTAGTAATATTCTTGTCTTATTGTCTATATTGTATATTATAAAAATAGCCACTCCAGTTCTTTTATGGTGACTGTTTGCATAGTGGATTTTTTTTCTTTTTCCATTCTTTTACTTTCTACCTATTTGTGTTTTTTAATCTATCGTATGTCTCTCCTACACAGCATATAGTTGGATCTTGATTTTTTTATTCAGGATGACAATCTCTGCCTTTGAACGTGAGTTATCAGCCCATTCACATTTAATGTAATTATTAATATGATTTAATTTGTTTATTTTTGTTATTATTATTTTTTGAGACAAGATGTCACTCTGTCACCCAGGCTAGAGTACAGTGGTTACACCTCTGCTGTCTGCAACTACCACCTCCCAGAATCAAGTTATCCTCCTTTCTTAGCCTCTCAACTAGCTGGGACTATAGACCATGCCACCACACCCAGCTAATTTGTGTATTTTTTGGTAGAGACAGGGTTTTGCCAGGCTGGTCTCAAACTCCTGAGCTCAAGTAATTCGCCCACCTCAGCCTCCCAAAAAGCTTGGGTTACAGGTGGGAGCCACCACCTTTGACCTGATATAGATGAATTTACACTTGCCGTTTGATTCACGTCTTGTTTATTCATTTGTTTCTCTGTTCCTCCTTTACTGCCTTTTTTGTGCGCAGTAAAAATATTTAGTTTAACATATTAACATATTAATATATCTTGACATATTGCTACATTTGTTATTTTCTTAGCAACTAATCTAATTTAGAGACATGGAGACAAGGAGATGATTTGGAGCTTTAAAATTTGACTGCCCTGCTGGATTTCGAACTTGCATGGGCTCTCTAACCCCTTTGTTTGGCCAATTTATCACATTTGGAATGGCTGTAGTTACCCAATACCTGTATCCTCATTGTAGCTAGGAAGTAACTAGCTTCCTTTTAACTTTACAGGCTCACAGGTGGAAGGGACTTGCCTTGTCTCAAATGAGACTTTGGACTGTGGACTTTGGGGTTAATGCTGAAATGAGTTAAGACTTTAGGAGACTGCTGTGTAGGCATGATTGGTTTTGAAATGTGAGGACATGAGATTTGGAAGGGCTAGGAGTAGAATGATATGGTTTGGCTGTGTCCCCACACAAATCTCAACTTGAATTGTTTCTCCTAGAATTTCCACATGTTGTGGGAGGTATCCAAGGGGAGGTAGCTAAATCATGGGGGGGGGGGCAGTCTTTCTCATGCTATTCTCATGATAGTGAGTAAGTCTCACAAGATCTGATGGGTTTATCAGAGGCTTCTGCTTTTGCTTCTTCCTCATTTTTCCTTGCTGCCACCTTGTAAGAAGTGCCTTTCGCCTCCTGCCATTATTCTGAGGCCTACCTAGTCATGAGGAAATGTAAGTCCAATTAAACCTCTTTTTCTTCCCAGTCTCAGTTATGTCTTTGTGAGCCGCATGAAAACATACTAATAGAGATGTCTAGTCTGCAAATATTTTTTCCCATTCTGTAGGTTATCTGTTTACTCTCTCGATGGTTTCCTTTGCTGTGCAGAAGCTCTTTAGTTTAATTAGGTCCCATTTATCAATTGTTGTTTTTGTTGCATTTGCCTTTGGCATCTTCATCATGAAATCTTTGCCAGGTCGTATGTCCATAATGATATTTCCTAGGTTATCTTCCAGGGTTTTTATGGTTTGTGGTTTTATATTTAAGTCTTTGATACATCTTAAGTTGTATATGGTGTAATGAAGGGGTCCAGTTTCAATCTTTTGCATATGACTAACCAGTTATCCTAGGACAATTTATTGGATAGGGAGTCCTTTCTTCATTGCTTATTTTTGTCAACTTTGTCAAAGATCAGATGGCTGTAGGTGTGGGGCTTTATTTCTGGGCTCTGTATTCTGTTCCATTGGTTTATATGTCTGTTTTTGTACCAGAACTATGCCATTTTGGTTATTGTTCCTCTGTATTATACTTTGAAGTTAGGTAATCTGATGCCTCCAGCTTTGTATTTTTTGCTTTGGATTGCTTTGTCTATTAAGGTGCTTTTTTGGTTGCATATGAATTTTAGAATAGTGTTTTATTCTAATTCTGTGAAAAGTGGCATTGATAGTTTTATAGGAATAGCATTGAATCTGTAAATTGTGTTGGGCAGTATGGCCATTTTAACAATATTGATTCTTCCTATTCGTGAGCATGGAATGATTTTCCATTTGCTTGTGTCAACTCTGATTTCTTTCAGCAATGTTTTGTACTTCTCCTTGTAGAGATTTTTCACCTTCCTAGTTAGCTGTATTCCTAGGTATTTTATTTTGTGTGCATGGCTATTGCAAATGGAGTTGTGTTCTTGATTTAACACAGCTTGGATGTTGCTTGTGCATAGAATTGCTACTGACTTTTGTACATTGATTTTGTATTCTGAAACTTTGCTGAAGTTGTTTATCAGATTAGGAGCTTTTGGGCAGAAATTAGAGGTTTTCTAGGTAGAAAATCATATTGTCTGCAAACAGAAATATTTTGACATCTTCTTTTCTTATTTGGATGCCTCGTATTTATTTGTCTTGCTTGATTGCTCTGGCTAGGATTTATAGTACTATGTTGAAGAGGAGTAGTGAGAGTGAGCATACTTGTCTTGCTCCAGTTTTCAGATGAAATGTTTCCAGCTTGTGCACATTCTGTATGATGTTGGCTCTGGGTTTGTCATAGATGGCTCTTACTATTTTGAGGCATGGTTCTTCAATGCCTAATTTGTTGAGACATTTTAATATGATGTTTAATTTTACTGAAAGATTTTTTTGCATCTATTGAGATGATCACGTGTTTTTTGTTTTCAGTTCTATTTATGTGATAAATCACATTTGTTGATTAGCATATGTTGAAACAATCTTGCATAAAGCCTACTTGGTCATGGTGGATTAGGTGTTTGATGTGCTGCTGGATTTGGTTTGCTAGTATTTTGTTGAGGATTTTTGCATCTATGTTTATCAAGTATATTGGCCTGCAGTTTTCTTTTTCTATTGTGTTTCTGCCAGGTTCTGATATCAGAATGATGCCGCCCTCAAACAATGAGTTAGGCAGGAATCCCTTGTCCTCAGTTTTTTGGAATACTTTCCGTAGGAGTGGTACCAGTTTTTCCTTGTACATCTGGTAAAATTTAGCAGTAAATACATCTGGTCTTAGGCTTTTTCTGGTTGGTAGGCTTTAATTACTGATTCAATTTCAGAACTTGTTGTTGGTCTACTTGGGGAATTCCATTTATTCCTGATTCAATCTTGGGAGGTTGTATGTTTACAGGTATTTACCCATTTATTCTAGGTTTTCTGGTCTGTGTTCATAGAGGTGTTCATACTAGTAGGTCCGAGGGTTTTTTGCATTTCTGTGGAGTCAGTGATAATGTCCTCTTTGTCATTCTGATTGTGTTTATTTGGACCTTCTCCCATTTTTTTTTTTTTTTGTTTTGTTTTTAGTAGTCTAGCTATGGTCTGTCAACCTTATTTATTCTTTCAAATAATCAGGGCCTGGATTTGTTGATCTTTTGTATGGTTCGTCATGTCTCAATTTCTTTCAGTTCAGCTATGATTTTGGTTTCTGCTAGCTTTAGGACTGTTTTGCTCTTAGTTTTCTAGTACCTCTAGGTGTGATGCTGCATGGCTAATTTGAGATCTTTCCAACTTTTTGATGTGGGTGTTTGGTGCTATAAACTTTCCTCTTCATACTACTTTAACCATGTCCCAGAGAATCTGGTATGTTGTAACTTTTTTTCTCATTAGTTTCAAAGAATTTGATTTGTCTTAACTTTATCATTCACCCAAAAGTCATTCCAGAGCAGGTTGTTTAATTTCCATGTAATTGTATGGTTTTGAGTGATTTTCATAGTACTGATTTCTACTTTTATTGTACTGTGGCCTGAGAATGTGTTTGGTATGATTTCAATTCTTTTGTATTTGCTGAGGATTGTTTTATAGCTGATTGGTCAATTTTGAGTAAGTGCCATGTGCAGGTGAGAAGAATCTATATTCTCTTATGTTTGGGTAGTGAGCTTTGTAGATGTCTGTGAGATCCATTTGGATAAGTGTCAGCTTCAGAGCCTGAACATCTTTGTTAGTTTTCTGCCTCAATAATCTGTCTAATTCTGTCAGTGGGGTGTTGAAATCTCCCACTACTGTTGTGTGGTTATCTAAGTATCTTCTTAGGTCTCTAGGAACATTTTTATGAATCTGGGTGCTTCTGTGTTTGGTGCATATATATTTAGGTTAGGTCCTCTAGTTGAATTGAGCCCTTTACCATCATGTAATGACATTTTTTTTGTCTTTTTTTTTTTTATCTTTGTTGGTTTAAGGTCTGTTTTTTTTCCTGAAATTAGAATAGTAACACCTGTCTCATTACGTTTTTCTATTTGCTTGGTAGATTTTCCACCATCCCTTAACTTTGAGCAAGTCGAGTCTCACTTCTTTATCCAACTTGCCACTCTGTGTCTTTTATTTGGGCATTTAGCCCATTTGCATTTAAGGTCAATATTGATATGGGCAGATTTGATCCTGCCATCATGTCATTAGCTGGTTAGTATGCAGACATGATTTTGCTGTTGTTTTATTGTGTGAATGATACATGTACTTAAGTGTGTTTTTGTGGTGACCAGTAATGTTCTCTCCTTTCTATATTTAGCACTCCTTTACAGATCTCTTGTAAGTCAGGTATGGTGGTAATGAATTCCCTTAGCATTTCCTTGTTTGAAAAGGATTATATTTCTCCTTCACTTATGAAGCTTAGTTTAAGCAGATAAAAAATTATTGGTTGGAATTTCTTTCATTTAAAATGTTAAATATAGGCCCCCAATCTCTTCTGGCTTGTAGGATTTCTACAGAAAGGCTCACTGTGAGCCAGATGGGGTTCCCTTTGTAGGTGGCTTGCCCCTTATCTCTAGCTGATATAAGCATTTTTTTCGTTTATTTTTACCATAGAAAATCTGATGACTGTGTGTCTTCAGGATGATTTTTTTTTTTTTTTTTTTTTTTTTGAGACGGATCTCGCTCTGTCGCAGGCTGGAGTGCAGTGGCGGATCTTCAGCTCACTGCAGCTCGCCTCGGGTTTATGCATTCTCCTGCTCAGCCTCCTGACTAGCTGGGACTACAGGCACCCGGCCACTCGCCGGCTAGTTTTTTGTATTTTTTGTAGAGACGGGGGTTTCACCGGTTTAGCCAGGATGGTCTCGATCTCCTGACCTCGTGATCCGCCCATCTTGGCTACAAAGTGTGGGGATTAAGCTTGAGCCACCGGCCCGCCCAGGATGATCCATTTTGTTAGTGGTGTTCTCTAGAGGAACATAAACTAATGGTATATATATATATATATATAATTAACTCACATGATCACAAGGTCCCACAATAGGCCTATGAGGAGCAAGGAGAGCCAGTCCAAGTTCGAAAACTGAAGAACTTGGAGTCTGATGTTTGAGGGCAGGAAGCATCTAGCACGGGAGAAAGATGTAGGCTGGGAGGGTCATCTTGCATAGTATCTTTCAGGGATTATCTGTATTTCCTGAATTTGAATGTTGGCCTCTTGGGGAATTTTTCACGGATGATATCTTCAAATACGTTTTCCAAGTTGCTTGCTTTATTTCCCTCTCTTTCGGGGACACCAGTGAGTCATAGATTTAGTCTCTTTACGTAATCCCATATTCCTCAGAGGCTTTGTTCATTCTCCGTTATTGCTTTTTCTTTCTTATTGTCTGACTGACTTATTTCAAAGAACTGGTCTTTGAGCTCTGAGACTTTTTCCTTGGCTGCATTGTTTCTTCTGTTAACACCCATAATTTTATTATTAAATTCTCCAAGTGAGTTTTCAGCTCCATTAGATCAATTTGGTTCTTTCTTACAATGGTCATTTCGTCTTTTATCTCCTGTATTATTATATTCCTCATATTCTTTGGTATTCTTTGGATTAATTTTCTACTTTCTCCTGAATCTTGGTGATCTTCATTCCTCTCCATGTTCTGAATTCTATTTCCATCATTTCAGCCATTTCAGCCTAGTTAAGAACCTGGGGAATTAGTTTGGTCATTTGGGGTGAGAAAACACTGTGGCATTTTGAGTTGCCAGAGCTCTTGTGTTGTTTTTATCTCGTCTTTGTGGGCTGACATTCCTTTAATCTTTGATATTAATGTCCTTTGAATGGGATTTTTTGTTTTTATCTTCTTTGATGCCCTTGGGGATTTCATTGTCATGTAAGGTGGTTTCAGTTGACTGGCTTCATTTCTGAAAGATTTTCAGGGGCTACTGCTCAGCTCAGCACTCCTGAGCTGTGTGCTCTAACTCTGAGGAGGTTGGTACCAGGCTCCCAGCTTTGTTCTCTGTCTCCTCAAGCTTAGAAACCTGCTGCACTAGAGGCCAAGGTGTTCCCAGTTCTCTGGCCACAACACTGCAATGAGTGGTGCTGGCTAACGTGCTACATCAGAGCAGTGGCCATGTGATCCATGCTCACTTACGTGTGCCGTCAGCCATGGCAGCATGGTGGGGTGCATGCTCATTGCCTGTGGTGAGGTTCTGGCAGGAGTAGGGCTGCGGCATTCCTGTGCACACTCACACTGGAAGCAGTGGCCACATGGTGGGAGTAGGGCACTGGCAGGAGCAGGGTCATCAGCATCCATGTTTGCACTGAGGCCATCAGTGGTGGTGGCAGGGGCAGGGCATTTGCAGGTGCATGGTTGCGGCATCTGTGCACACATTCCCACCAACTATAGTGCCACTGAAGAGGGGTAGTTCCACTGGCATCTGTTACATGCATTTACACCGGTGATGGTAACACAGCCAGGTGCCCGTGTGTTAGCAGTTTGGCAGGACAGTGGGTATGCTCATGCCATTGTCAGTTGCATAGTGGGATATGCACATATCCGGGGGGGGGTTAGACGTGATATACCCATGTCTGCATGCCAGCAAAATGGGGGAATGGTCATTGGCATGTGCCTACTGGCAAAGTGGCACAAGACAGGCTGCAGTTGAGGAGGGTACAGGTGGACTCTTATGCATCAATGGGAGCTGGTCTGCTGGAGCTCTCTGGTGGTCGACTGTGGTCTGCCAGTGAAGGAGCTATGATGAGGGCCCTCAGGAAGCACTCTGGTTGGGCATCCAAGACTGTGCTGCAAGCAGGTGTGACTAGACTGGATCCCCAAGAGAGGCTAGCAGACAAGGAGGTGCTCAGATCAGACTGGCCCTATCTCATGGGCAAGACCACCCTCCTCTATCCAGGTCCAAGAGTCACCCTAAGGTTAAAGTCTCCTAGAGGAGTACGGCAAACTTTCGGGAATAGTTGTCACTGGCCATGTTCCACTTTACACATTCCCACACCAAACCTTTTGGGCTCCACACAGGCAGGAATCCTGCCTCTACCACCTCTCTAAGCAGCTCTCCCTTCCAGCTCAAGTGTCCATGGGGCTTGTGGACTCTCCTTCTGACAGGACCATGGCAAAAGTGGGCCACGCCTCTCCTATTCAACTCACTGCTTCCCCAGAAGTCACTGGGGACCAGGAACGAGTCTCTGTGCTTGATAGCAGCATGCAGAGTTCCCACATTCCTCTTCCTTCAGCCCAGAGTCTGTGTCCTTCCTTCATCCACTCTCAATGTCTTCCCTCTGAAGTTCTGTTCAGATTGTGCTGGTCTTCCCAGTGTCCCAGTCTCTGACTGGGCGATATTCCTCCTGGCTATGTCTAGTCAGCCACCTTGGCTGCCCTCCCCTCAATATAAGTTTTTTTTTTTTTTTTTTTTCTGTCGGAGTCTCGCTCTGTCGCCCAGGCTGGAGTGCAGTGGCACAATCTCGGCTCACTGCAAGCTCCGCCTCCCGGGTTCATGCCATTCTCCTGCCTCAGCCTCCCAAGTAGCTGGGACTACAGGCGCCCGCCACCATGCCCGGCTAATGTTTTGCATTTTTAGTAGAGACGGCGTTTTAGCCAGGATGGTCTTGATCTTCTGACCTCATGATCCGCCTGCATCGGCCTCCCAAAGTCCTCAATACAAGTTTTAAGGACATTTCTTCTCATCACAAAAAGGGAGCTTGTGGTCCTGAACTCCTCACCTCAGATAAAGACTACATTATGGCTGAAGTCCTATCACCTGTACCTGTACCTGTCTTCACACAGGTCTGGAACTAAGGAGCACACCAATTAAGGAACAGACTTAAGAATCTTACCTTTCTCCCAGAATTTACAGGAAAACAAGGGTCTCTATATTTTTTTTTTAAATCCACAAATTTTGCTTTATACAATTCTGTATTCTTTAAAGTTAAGAAAATGAAGTAGAAAAAATATATTTCTATTTTTTAATATTTGCCATTTCCTGTGATTTTCATTTTTTCCTGTGAATTTGAGTTGCCCTGTAATGTCATTTCCTTTCAGCCTAAGTAGTGTCCTTTAATATTTAATATTTCTTGTAAGACAGGTCTACTAGTAACAAATTATTTCTGTTCTTGCTTACCTAGGAATGTCCTTATTTTGCCTTCATTTTAAGAATAATTTTCTGCATATAAAATTCTTATTAGTAGCTCTTTCTTGTGCCATACTAAAAGTCCTTGTTTTGTTTTTTCTTTGCATTTTAAATATGCTATGTCTCTGGCACTCTGGGTTTCATTGTTTATGGTGGAAAATCAGCCATTGAATTTACTATTATATCTCTATTTTTTCCCATTATGTTCAAGACTTTCTCTTTGTTTTTCAAAATTTTTATTTTGAAGCATGTATTTCTGGCCAGGCACAGTGGCTCATGACTGTAATCCCAGCACTTTGGGGGGCTGAGGTGGATGGATCAACTGAGGTCAGGAGTTTGAGACCAGCCTGACCAACATGGTGAAACCCCGACTCTATTACAAATACAAAAAAATTAGCTAGGCGTCGTGGCAGGCGCCTATAATCCCAGTTACTTGGGAGGCTAAGGCACGAGAATCACTTGAACCAGGGAGGCGGAGGTTGCAGTGAGTTGAGATTGCACCATTGCACTCCAGCTTGAGCAACAAGACCAAACCAAAATCTAAAAAAAATATAAAAGAAGAAAAGAAAGAAAGAGAGAGAAGGAAGGAAGGAAGGAAGGAAGGAAGGAAGGAAGGAAGGAAGGAAGGAAGGAAGGAAGGAAGGAAGGAAGGAAGGAGAGAGAGAGAAAGAAAGACAGAAAGAAAGAAAGAAAGAAAGAAAGAAAGAAAGAAAGAAAGAAAGAAAGAAAGAAAGAAAGAAAGAAAGAATTATTTCTTTGTGTTTATCCTACTTGGAGACTGTTGAGCTGCTTAGAACTGTGTGCTAGTACTTTTAATCAAATTTAGGAAGTTTCTGCCCATTGAATGCTCTAATATTTTCTGCCTTTTTTCCCCTCTCTTCTCCTACCAATATTCTCATTACACAAATGCTGGTACGTGTAATGATTTCCCATCACTCCTTTAAACTCTGCTTATTTTTCTGAAATAGTATTTTTTTTTTTGTTTCCGTTCCTTAGATTAGACTACTTCTATTGATGTATTCTCCAATTTATTTACTCCTTCTACCATCTCAGAGCTGCTGTTGAGCCCCTCTACTAAAGTTTTCATTTTAGATATTATAGTCTCCAAAGAGAGAATTTCCTTTTGGTTTTTTAAAAATAGTTTTTAATCTCTTTATTAAGATCTAGTTATTGAACACGTGCCATCATGCTGTCATTCAATTCTTCAATTCTTTAAATTTGTTTTTATTTAATTCTTTGAACATAATATAATAGCTCCTTTGAAATCTTTGTCTTCTAAATTCATCATCTAGGTAAACTCACAAACACTCTCTAATTGCTTCCTTTTTACTGATTATGGCTGTATTTTTCCATTTCTTTCCCTTTCTCATAATTTTGTTGAAAGTGAACATTTCACCCAAAAACGTATCATAAACACTCCAGATTCGAATATTTCCCTCCCTGGGGTTGTAGTTATTGCTGTTTATTTGTTTAGCAACTTTCCTGGACTAACTCGAGGAAATATGTCTCACTTGCAGTGTGTGACTGCTGATGCTTATATCCAAGTTTTTTTTTCTAATTCTGTTTTAATTTTTAAGATTCACTTCTTCTGCACTGGCCCCATATTTCCATAAATTAATGGTCAGGCAGTTACATGTCATAAGCTATGTTCAAACACTTTTATCCAAGAAAGCCTTCAACCTTCTTTCCAAGTATATGAATGCTAGTTAGAGAGCACATTAAAAGTTCAGAAGTTTTCAGGTACACTACAGGTATTACTTTCCTTCAGACCCTCTTGCTTTTGATCTGTGCATGCAGACCACCACTTTTCAGATATGCGAAATGTCTAGACCTTGTTCAGTCTCCCATGCACATTTACAGACTTCCAGTTAGTTGAAGATGCAAAAAAGTATAACAAGCCCTCTTATGGCTACCTCATTTTTTGGATCTCACCATTAAATTCACTTGTCTAGTTCACTTGTCTTCTGCTTGCTGTAGCCAAAATGATGATCTCAGACTAGCAGAACTATTGGCCTTCACTGGTGCCTTGTCATCAAGATCACTAATTTTACTGACAACACTGCTGAGCATTGGATTTTTCACCTTTCACTCAAAAGAGAGAGGCACCTCCAGCGGTGAAGCTTCTATTTTTTCTGGCCTTCCCATAATGCTAAAACTACTGCACCATCCAAACTGAGAGGAAAGATAATAGCTCCAGGCAAGAATAAGACTGATTTTACTGTATTTACATGATGTTCACTAATTTTCATGAGTTCACACTTCTCACTTTGTTGCCTGCCTTTGGTAGATTTCCAGTTATGAAATGGTTATTTTTGACAATCTGCCCAATTTTAAAGTTACATTTTGAGGAGAGAACTTGCTGATCTCATCTTTGAAAATTCTGATCTAAAGATCAGAAATTGCTCATCTTTCTATATCTGAGATGGAACTTTTAGTATAGCTCCTTCTTGTGCCATACTAAGAGTTCCACCTTAGATATGACATTTTTATCTAAAGTCAAGAGCTATCTTATATTTGTGTTGATGCTTTCAAGCAAAGTACTTCTATGTTTATGGTTTGTCTTCACTTAAATAAGATTCTTAGAGGAAGTAATTCCAGTTCCATTACCCAGTTGAATGAGGACAACTCAGTAGTAAAAACAAGTACCAATTAGCTAAATGAAAAGTTCAAGCTGTGAACTTATCTTTAGAGCTAAATGCAATGATTTGAAGGGCAGCTGTGAGCGACAAAGTATACAAGCAGCACAAAGTAAATACTCTGGAGGTGAGACCTGTCTGTGTTGCTTTTATGTTGTTCACCATAAACTAAAGATAGATAGATTACAGATAGACAACATATGTATATATAAAAATAACATATCTTATTTATGTGTGTATTTATAATATATAATCATATAATTTCCACAGACTAGACTATAGCTGGGATTGAATGCAAGTCATTGAATTAATTGGAATAAGTTACTCTAAACAGATACAGCGATTTTATTTATGAAACAATTATCAAGTATAATCCTATTAACTGAGAATATAACATGTTTAATATAGCTTTCTTAAACATTTTTGATGTACATTTATCATAACAAAATTGCTGCTCTATAAGAAGTAGATAACGTTATATGGTTAAAAGAAAATTAAAGATTTACAGTAATTTGATTTTAAAATGAAAAGCAACTAAAATTGAGGGAAGTAAGCAATTTTAAAATCAATTACTCTCACATATTGCTAAGAATGTGGGAAAATTATGAGACCTCTCTATATGCTGGTGGAAGAATAAATTTTTACAGCCACTTGAAAGAACAATTTAGCATTATCTAATGAAGTTTTTTAAAAGCACAATCATACAACCTGTAATTCCATTCCTACCAGGGAGATAAATACAAAGAAATCTCAATTAAACTGAATGAACTATATCTAAATGTATTTAAACAGATAGATTTAAAACATAAACAGGAAAAAATAAGTAGTAGAAAGATATTAAGTATGTTTCCATTTATAGAATTTTTAAATGTATATTGTTTATGGGTACAAACATAAACAGTTAAGGTTTAATAACAGAGAGTGGAGGAACATAACTCCAAATTTATAATAGAGGTTGACTCTCAGGAGGACATAAGAAAAATATAGTATTGAAAAGAAGTAGAAACGGCACTTCACATCTGTCAGTAAAGTTTTATAAATTAAGAAAAAAATAGGGGGTGGAGCAAGATGGCCGAATAGGAACAGCGCCAGTCTCCAACTCCCAGCGCGAGTGACACAGAAGACGAGTGATTTCTGCATTTTCAACTGAGGTACTGGGTACATCTCACTAGGGAGTGCCTGGCAATCGGTGCTGGTCAGCTGCTGCAGCCCGACCAGTGAGAGCTGAAGCA
>NW_016812332.1:5958428-5981662 GCF_001698545.2 Rhinopithecus bieti | reverse complement strand
AAAAAAAAAAAAAAAGAAAAAATAATGGAGACATAACCTGGATTAATTCTCACTGATAGTATGGAGGTGTGGGTTATATTTTTTCATGTATATTTCTGTATTTTTTAAATATCTAACTTTATAAAATGTGGTAAGATAATTTTGAAAGCAAATGGGGCTATAAAATAAATGACTGTTTGGTGTACCCATCTATATTACCAGCTAATAATAGCAACTAATACACTTCCAAGGTATTGCCTTAAGAAATATTAACAGGTGATGGAAATTTTTTTTTTTTTTTTTTTTTTTTTGAGACGGAGTCTCGCTCTGTCGCCCAGGCTGGAGTGCAGTGGCCGGGTCTCAGCTCACTGCAAGCTCCGCCTCCCGGGTTTACGCCATTCTCCTGCCTCAGCCTCCCAAGTAGCTGGGACTACAGGCACCCGCCAACTCGCCCGGCTAGTTTTTTGTATTTTTTAGTAGAGACGGGGTTTCGCCGTGTTAGCCAGGATGGTCTCGATCTCCTGACCTCGCGATCCACCCGTCTCGGCCTCCCAAAGTGCTGGGATTACAGGCTTGAGCCACCGCGCCCGGCCAGGTGATGGAAATTTTAATAAGTCCATCTATACTAACTCTTCTCTAGCACTTATATTAACACATTACATACATGTAGCATGCATGTAACTATTTAAGACACTCCATATGATGCAAAAGGCTTTTACATAGAGAGTCAATTAAAGCAAAACTTGACATATTATTTCTTCTTTAAAAACATGCCTTCACAACAGTTTAGGAGCTCATAGGTTTCTTTTATTCTTCCACTATTTCCAAATAAAATGCTACACTAAAGTCAGCACACTTTTCAGCTGACAATTTGCCTTCAGTGCCCACGCCTCAACAAAGCCTACCTTATCCTATATACTCCTTATTCCATAGCAATATTGAAACCCTAGATAACAATATGTTTACATCCAAAGAGTTGAAAAGGCAATTTAAACACTTTAGGTAGATTAAATAACAGCTTTTTGGCTTTGAAGCATGCTTATTTTTAACCTGATCTAGGAGTGAGGAGACTTAAGTCGTAACTCTGGATTTCTGCTTTAGAAACCTGAGCTGATTTGGGCCTTGTCTGTAAGGGGGATGGGGAAAGAAGCAGAAGAACAGGTAACTTTAGTTCCCTTCCAGACATAAAATACTTGTCAAGTCATCTGGACAAGTCACTTAACATGGCTGTGCCTCAAGTTCTTTATCTTTAAAATACTAGCCAACTTACCTAGAAGGATTAGTGTAAAATTAAGAAATAACACATAGAAAGTGCTTGGAACAATGTTTGGCTTATAACAAGCACTTAGTAACTGTTAGCTATGATCATTAACATCATCCTCATCATCATCACCACCATCTCCATCATCCTCACTATTTGTGTTACATTATTAAGAGTTTTTTGTTGTTGTTGTTGTTTGGTTTGTTGCTGTTGTTGTTTTGAGATGGAGTTTTGCTCTTGTTGACCAGGCTGGCGGGCAATGGCGTGATCTCGGCTCACTGCAACCTCCACCTTCCAGGTTCAAGTGATTCTCCTGCTTCTGCCTCCTTATAGCTGAGATTACAGGCATGTGCCACCGCGCCCCACTAATTTTATATTTTTAGTAGAGACGGGGTTTCGCTATGTTGGTCAGGCTGGTCTCAAACTCCTGACCTCAGGTGATCCACCCACCTCGGCCTCCCAAAGTGCTGGGATTACAGGTGTGAGCCACAGTGCCCGGCCTCACTAAGAGTTTTAATAACCTAAAAACTTAGTTTTATAAAAATCATTGGAAACATTCACTTATTTATTGCATCTTTCAACATATTAATCTAACTACTTTAAACTTTCCTTATTTTTATTTGGACGAGGGATGCAAATCCAAAGAATAAAATATTTATGACAGCAATTATAACAAACATCCTTCAATTCCTCTGTGGAAAGAAAAAGCAGAATATAAATACACAAATGTATTGAGTATGAAATTACAGTGTTTCACTGGTATGCTTCTAGTAGAGGAAAATAAAGTTATGAGTAAATAGACAATGAAATCTATAAGACTGATCCTCACTTAATTCATCAGTTTTATGTTGCTTACCCACTTATTTCACCTTTATTACTAGAACTGTTGTCATGTTACTTCCTACAAAAGAACAAATTTCTTCCATTTTTTCCCATATTCACAAGTAATCTTCCCTTCATTATTTCAAATAATAATTAAAGGAAGAGATGATATTTCTATAAGAATGTTCAACCTGACCAAGTGCAGCAGCCAGAATCTTTCAACACAATTGACAAAGGACTATAATCCATCTCCATATTGTACAGTTTATGCTACTTATAATCTGTGTTAATGGGGTTGTTTCACTAAGGCTCATTTAGTCACGTGGCAGAAGCGTTTACTACACACTGCCTATCCATGCGCGTCCCACATTTCAAAGCTCTCCTGTAGTTTGGCAATACTATTGAACTAACTCTGACAACAGACTGTGTACAGAAATGATATGTGTCCATTCCAAACTGAGGCATTTAGAAGCCAATGTATAGCCCTTCTACTCTCCCTTTCCCTGCTGTGGCAACAACAGAATCCATTTATTGAGAAGGCAAAGTCACAAGATTAAAACAGCCTTGAGCTCTAGGTTTACCTTTAGAAGGGAGCTATTTTCAATAGCTGCAGGTCCTATGTAAGAGAGAAATTAGCTTTTATATGTTAAGCCATAATAATTTTAGGTTTGTTTTCCTTTTTTGTCTTTTTTTTTTTCTTTCTTTCTTTCTTTTTTTGGCAGGGTCTCACTCTGTTGTTCAGGCTGGAATACGGTAGCGCAATCACTGCTCACTGCAGCCTCAATTTTCCAGGCTCAAACAATCCTCCCACCTCAGCCTACTGAGTAGCTGAGACTACAAGCATGTGCCACCATGCCAGCTAATTTATTTTTATTTTTTGTAGGGACAAGGTCTCCGTATGTTGCCCAGGCTGGTCTCGAACTCCTGAGCTCAGGTGGTACTCCTACCTCAGCCTCCCAAAGTGCTAGGATTACAGGCATGAGCCATCACACCCAGCAAGGTTTGTTTTCTTAACAGAACATAGTTACAAGGTATGGAGAAAGATTCAAGCTAGCAGAAGCACAAAAAAGACTTATGATAAGGACACATGTAAATAGAAATTAGAACTGAAAAGTCATCAGTCATAGAAGTAATTTCTCAAAATCATTTCTAAATCTGTTAATTTCCTACACACTTATTTCAAGGCCCATAGAAGAAATTTCGAAATGCTCTAAGTGGCCCTTTCCACAAACTGCCATTGTCATACACTTTATGTTCATGTCATATACTTTATGTTTATATTTATGTAGATGTCATGAACAAGTAGTGTTCCCTGAATACCCTGGATTAGTCACCTTAATGAGCTTATGGTGGAACATTGCTATGGAAAAGAGAAAAGATAATTCAAAAAATATTCTTTCACATGTCTTCCTCTTCCACATTTAGGTATGGATTGGGAATTAGGACCATTAAATGTAATTCTGACATAACATGAAAAAAATAAATGAAAGAAAATGATTAGTAGATTACATAACTGTGAGTTTTTCTTATATATTATTCTTCCTACTAAACTACGAAAAGGATTTGTGGGTGTTTTAATGCTTCCTGAAGATTACTTAAGCACTAACATTAAAAATAAGTGTGTGTTGGGGTCAGCAGTAATTTATTCTATTCTAAAGTAACTTCAACAATTATCCTTTGTAACTGTTCTCTGCTATAAATCCTAATTATTAGTTGTCCTATAATTCAACAAAGGTTTAAGAGCTAGTAAAGCTTTTCTTTAGATTTCCAAATTAGTATTTGGTATGATCTTTCTGTTACAGTCCACTTTTGATCCAGATCAAAATTTTCAAAATATGATCATATTAATTTTGCTTTTCTACTTTTAAATTTATTATATTTTGAATAAAAGGAGAGAGAGAGGAAGAGCATTAGATCCCAAAGACATATTATTTTATTTTATCTACTAATAGGGTTTATATTGTGATGAATAGGGTGTTCTATAAATTTTTAATTGGTTACAGGCTAATCAAATGACAAAGATTATGCTTTTTACAAATTTTAGTCTTTCTACATGATTACTTTTAATTTATTTTAACAATATGATGTCATAGATATGTTGAGAATTCCAACCTCTGGTCTTCAGAAAGAAGGTATTTCTTGCATGATTAAAGAAGAAAAAAAAAAATCTGAAGACTTATTTCTACTGGTCCCTTTAGCTAGGACAAAATGTGTACAATCAAGAGTACATGTAAACATCAAAAGATCTTCAGCTCAAATGACACCTAGTTTTCTGCCAAGATCAATTCTATAATCTTCAAGTCACAATTTTATTCTATTTGAAGAGGGCAGTGCAAAGCACAGTTTGTCTAATTAACATCCTTCCCTAGTTTGGCTCTCAATGCTGCTGCTGTCAATTAGCACTTTAATACCCATCACCAACTTCTTCCACCTCTGCAGGCTCCAGATAAGCCTAGCCAGGTCCTAATCTCACTGCTCTTCTGAGGACACTGTTCTACTGTGGCTGTCCCCACCACCATCACTTCAAATGCTTAGTGTTAACCACTAAGAGTCACAAATCCTCCATCTCTCCGAAAGAAGATATTTCTTC
Organism: Rhinopithecus bieti; assembly: GCF_001698545.2. NCBI lineage: Eukaryota > Metazoa > Chordata > Mammalia > Primates > Cercopithecidae > Rhinopithecus > Rhinopithecus bieti. The sequence goes on along the minus strand of NW_016812332.1, from coordinate 5,977,010 downwards.
TTTAATCAAATGGTTCTTTTCATACATTAAGAGATATTACTGTCTTTTTATTTGGCACCTGAAATGATAACATTACCTTTGGCACCTGAAATGATAACAAACATTAATGAGTCAGATTTCCCCAGACAATGAGATTTTATGACATTCACAAGATACTTGACAAGAAACATCTCATGTGCCACCATTCTGTGAAGCATTTTGTTTTTCTTATCCGTACCAACACCCAGAAGAAATCTTGATCTTTCAAGAGCTCTCTTGTTAAATGATGAATGAACAGGCTTCATGTTAATTCATTGCTTTCATGTTCAGGAAGCTAGAAAGTTCCTTCAGAAGAAAACCATCTTGTTACCTACTCCCATGTGATCATTTGGCCTGCCATAGTTTTAAAAATGTCTTTACTATGACGCGTTACATACTCAGTAAATATCAAGTTTAAGATATTTATAAATCATTGTGAATTGGGTCCAATGTCATTACAATTTTTCAAATGTAGAAGCCTTATCAAGCTATTTTAGGCTCACCATTGTGTTCCCTATGGTTTTTATGAGAATCATTATTATTATTATTATTTATTTTTTGAGATGGAGTCTCGCTCTGTTGCCCAGACTGGAGTGCAGTGGCGTGATCTCAGCTCGCTACAACTCCGCCTCCCAAGTTCAAGTGATTCTCCTGCCTCAGCCTCCTGAGTAGCTGGGACTACAGGCACCCGCCACCACGCCCGGCTAATTTTTTGTATTTTTAGTAGAGTGAGGATTTCACCGTGTTAGCCAGGATGGTCTCAATCTCCTGACCTCATGATCTGCCTGCCTCGGCCTCCCAAAGTGCTGGGATTACAGGCGTGAGCCACCGATGATTGTTTAAGGTAAAGGACTGTGTCTTAAATATGCCTTAGTATGCAAAAGAAAATAAAATCAATTATTAGTTATTACCACAACTTATTATTATCCCAATCCTACTTCACTTGTAGTGTCAGATTCTACCTATTATAATGTATATCTAATTTAATATCAATTAGGTATTTGATAAAACAAAAACTACTTTTAATTTTATTTTATGCTTTCTTTTAAATATCAAGCCTTCAATGAGCTAAAAACCTAATTTATAAAGCATTTGTCAAATGTCTAATAGTATTAGCTAAATTATCCCTAAAGTTTTATTAAATTATATTATGTCTCTATTGTATTAAATTGAATGGTGGCCCCCAAAAGATGCATCCACTTGTGAATGGCACCTTATTTGGATGAAGGGTCCTTGCAGAGGTAATAAATCAAGGATGTTGAGATGAGATGATTCTGAATTAGGATGGGATCTAAATCTAATGACAAGTTTCCTCAGAGGAAAACAGAAGGTGAGGCGAAGATAGAGGCAGAGATTAGACTAATGAACCTCCAAACCAGAAAATACTAAGGGCCAGCAGCTACCAGCAGCCAGTGGAGAAACATGGAACAGATTCTCTTCAGAGCTTCCAGAAAAAACGAGCACTATCAATAACTTGATTTCAGACTTTAGGCTTCCAGAATTATGAAAGAATAAATTTTCTGTTGTTCTAAACTACCAAATTTGTGGTAATTTGTTGCAGTAGGCCTAGAAAATGAATACATTAAATTCATGTCGTTAAGTGTATGCTTATATCTAACAGTCAGATTTTTTAATCTACCCTATCTCTAAGTTTATTATGTGCTTCACTGACACAAATAAGTGAATTATTGTTAATATCATTGTTATTGTTATTATAGTAACATTTTACAAAGACTAACCATAATGCAAATACTCTATATGCATGCTTTATTCCCTTAATATATACAATATTATCCATATTTTACAGATAAGAGAACAGACTCACAGAGATAAAAATAACTTACCCAAATTTACATAATTAGTGAGTAATAAAATCAAGTTTCAAACACAGGGCCATCGCTCTCCAAAAGCTCGGTTCCATAAAGTTTTCTCTTTTATCAAATGAATGATGCCTTGATGTAAGCAATCTACAACAACTCCTAGATTATAATGTTCAATCTGTGACTTGCCTGTGAATGCAAACAGCAGGCTGCACACTTCTTTCCCCTCTAGACCCCAACCCAGCTTTTCAACCCGTCTCATATCTCTTTGCACAGCAACCTATCTGTGAAAGGAAACTGACCCAACGGTATCCCTAACATCTCTTTATTCCCTGGTCAGGGCCATCCTGTGCTCAGTTAATTCCATATATGCACACTCTTCCTGTCCAAATATTTTTCTGTTTGTGGAAAATTAAAAAGAATATCCTTTCATGGATCCCCTGACTTCCATTTCTTCTCAAATGCTTGTTCTTCCTTCTTAAGTTAACAAGAATGTAACTAAGGCTAAAAGAACTCTAGCTATCCAAGTTAACCATGATCCAATTAGGGCTATGTTATAGCTGAATTATATCCCCCCAAAAATGCATATGTTGAAGCCCTAGCCCCCAGTATATCAGAATGTGGCCTTATTTGGAGATAGAGTCTTTTTAAAAAATTGTATAAATTTAAAGGGTACGAGTGTAGTTTTAAGAGATAATTCAAGTAAAATGAGGTTACCAGTATGACTGGTGTCCTTATAAGAGGAGATTAGGACACAAACATGTGCCCATACAGAAGAAAGACTCTATGAGGACACAGTGAGAGAGTGACCGTCTGTAAGCTAAGGACAGAGGTCTCAGAAGAAACACCCTGCCGACACCTTGATCTGGGAATTCTAGACACCAGAACCTTGAGAAAACAAATTTGTGTTGTTTAGGCCACCCAGTCTATAATATTTTGTTATGGCAGCCCTAATAAACTAGTACAGGCTAGAAGAATTCTAACAATTCACATGTTTTAAGGAATATGAGAGTTATGTTAGAAAATGACATCAAATATATGTATAAAGAGATCATATCTATCTTCAATATGTAATATCTATAAAAATGTTCAAAAGTCTCTTTCAGAAACTCCACAGATTTCTCTATTTAATTCTGTAAACAAGTTCACTTCCCTTTGAGCACTAAACTGCAAAAAAAGAAATGAAATAATTCCTTATCCAGGGTTAGACTTTAATTTTAATTTATATTTCTGACTTAAATTGTTTTCACCTATTTTCTGTTTGACAAGATTTAACCTACATTGTGGACCAAATTACTTTGTGAGTTGGGCTGAAAGACAAAATCTTAATTATAAAATATTTGAAAACAAGCTGTGAGTTTCAAACAACCAATTCAACACCAATTTTCAAGAATATAATCAAATGTAATTTGGGATCTACCTTGTATCTTAGTAGCAAAGACACACATATAAATTTACAACCCCTTAAAAGTATGCATAGTATATGTTAAAAGCATATTAACTGTGCATAACATGCATAACATGACCATAATTTGTATTACAGGATTCCTAGATTTCCCTTTTTATTGGCACTCCCTTGAAATAAGCACACTTAAGAATACAATTCAGGTCGGGCATGGTGGCTCACACCTGTAATCCCACCACTTTGGGAGGTCGAAGCGGACAGAGCATGAGATCAAGAGATAGAGACCATCCTGGCCAACATGGTGAAACCCTCTCTCCACTGAAAATACAAAAAAAAAAAAAATTAGCTGGGCATGGTGGTACGCGCCTGTAATCCCAGCTACTAGGGAGGCTGAGGCAGGAGAATCACTTGAACCCGAGAGGTGGAGGTTGCAGTGAGCCGAGATGGCGCCACTGCCCTCCAGCCTGGTGACAGAGCGAGCCTCTGTCTAAAATACATATATATACATATATATGTATTTTATATGTATTATATATGTATATATATATCAGTTAGAGACCACCTTATTTAGAATGATGCTGCTTTGCTATTTATTTTTACTATTATCCTTTAACTTATGGTGATAATATTGTGCTCTGACTTTTTTTTTTTTTTTTTTTTTTTTTTTTTTTTTTTTTTTTTTTTTTTTTTTTTTTGTCAATCTCTCATCATCTACTACAGCTTTTAAGTTGTCCATCAAGAAGTTTCCTGGTACAATAACTGCTGATATTACCTGAACTCCTGAATAGTAAGGGCTGAATTTACATTTTACTGTTTAATGCCTGGATATGTGTTCTGTTTCATGATTGATCTGTGGCATAATTATATACCTAAATTGCTTCAAAAGGAAGTTGCTATCATTGGCATTAGTTACTGAGAACTGAATTAACCTAGGTGACATATGAGCACACTATCCCAGCTGCCAAAAAATTAACAGTGTAAAAACAAGTCTATTTCAAATGATGAAGAAAACATTCCCTCTCTATATTTTCTTAAAATCTGTCATTATTCACACATGTTTATAAAAACCTCCTCCTTACTGAGGTTATTAATCTTGAGAAATCAAAAGGCAGAACATCATGCAATCAAAGTGTGGAAAAGATATGTTCTTATTTCTCTTCCCTGTGATTGTTATTTTAATAGACACCTACCACTTTTGTCACTTTCCTTGAATGCAGTCAGATTTCACTTCTCTGCTATCACCATGTTGTGTTTTTAAAAGCCACATATTGATTTAACTTCGATGCACTGCAGTTTTCAATGGAGGTGAAACTCTTCATTTATCCTCCATATTTTACATTAATACATTTACAGCTATAGAAAATGGAACTGCCACAATGGTAATAATACCTGTCTCTGAATTATCTCAAAAACATACTTGTGTAACTAAGAACAGAGAAAATTTATGTTCAGATAATTGACATTTAAGTATACAGAATGCAACACTACCATTATTTACAAGTGGTTTATTACTTTCTTTCCTAAATAAATGTAGAGAAGTCTGTTAATTATATACTGCAAATGTGGGAAAGAGATTCTTATACCTTTTGAATGTCCCCTTTTTTCTATAATTACCTTTAAAATAAGACAAGCAGCCTTGTACTTCCTCAGTTGTAATAAATGCATATTCTCTAATACATTTTCCATACCCTAAATACATCATTACTTTTTTAAAAACTTTGTCATCGGAAATACGCTTTTCTGTTCTAAGAGTTTCATAAGTGTAGGGGTTCAAATGTGGTAAGTTACACTGTAACACTTTTCTTAGACTACACTTTGTATACAACAAATAGTCATTGACAGCCTACAATATAAAAGGTATTCTTCTAAAGACTTTAATGAATTTGGATGTAATTGATTTTGTTCCTGCTCTCTGTGGCAGCAAAACCGATACTTTACGTTGCTGTCCCTATAAATAAAAAAGTGTAATCAGGCACGGCACGGTGGCTCACGCCTGTAATCCCAGCACTTTCGGAGGCCGAGGCGGGCGGATCACGAGGTTAGGAGATGAAGACCATCCTGGCTAACATGGTGAAATCCCGTCTCTACTAAAAATACAAAAAATTTAGCTGGACGTGGTGGCAGGAGCCTGTAGTCCTAGCTACTCGGGAGACTGAGGCAGGACAACAGCATGAACCTGGGAGGCAGAGCTTGCAGTGAGCAGAGATCGCGCCACTGCACTCCAGCCTGGGCGACAGAGCGAGACTCTGTCTCAAAAGAAAAAAAAAAAAAAAAAAAAAAAGAAAGAAAAAGAAAGTGCAATCATCCCACAGCCAACAGGAGGGTGCGCTGGGCAGATGAACACCATGCTTTGAGATAAACTAAAAATTATAAGTACACTAACTATTCTTCAGAATGAATGGGATCTTCAGCACTCCCTATAAATTCCTGACTTCCTATGAGAACAACTATATCCCTGACTTTTATAATGCTAATGTCTGAAGATATATAATTACCTATGTGGAAATGGTAATCATATGATAAAATTGTTTTATTTTCCATCATGAACAACCTAATAACATTTAGTAACTGGTAATCTGATAGGGTTTATTTTTTTGTTTTGTATTTTTCTGTAAATGCTTCTTGCACTTTTTACTCAAAGAGCTAGCTCTCCTAAAGTCTGAATTCAGAACTGAATTCTAAAGTAACCTCCGTGTACTGAATTATGTTTAACTCAGAATTCTGTTTACCTGTGTAACAATGTAGCATAGCAATGTTAAAGAAAAAAAAAATTTATGACACTTGTTAAAGATTGTAAGGCAGACTGTATTCAGAGTGTCATGGCCAACAGGTGTAGGGGCCACTGCAATAGGGTCTTGTAGTGGAGCAGAGAGATTGGACTCAACTCCAGCTCTGACAAAGACAAGTGGGGATTTATAACCAAGAAGTAAGATGGGATCAGTGGATGCAAAATTGCTGAAACATCAAGGATAACTGGTTTCTGGCTAAGCTGACTTGATAGGATTATTGCTGAAGGCAGGCCAGGTTGATAAGGTATGGAGGGTGGTCAGATACTATAGGTGACGGATTTTCGTGTCCAAATCCATATGATTACCATTTCCACATAGGTAATTACTGAACTGGCTTAGTGGTTTTCTTTCCCAAACTGGGTTCTACAAGGACAGAGAGGAAAGTCGAAGTTCAGGCCTCACCAAGCAGAAGACTAGAAGAGACTGACCAAAAGTTTGGTGAACAGAGACTGTCTTTGTTGGTCCTGCACTAAATATGTTTGAAATTGAGAGAGAAGAGGACAGCTACGTTTCTATTAATAAAGAACAAATAATTACAAAGAAATTAACTTAGGATTTAACTCAAAATGTTTGAAAAGTGAAATAAACCAGGAGAAACACTCAATAAAATTTTAAAATTTGCTATAGTTATTAGAAGCCAATAAAGCAATAGAACTATAAAATAAAAACCAGGGTCTGATTTTTTGAGAAATCAGTAAAAGCGAAAAACATCTGTCAAACCTGATTAAGAGACAGGAGAGAGAAGATGCATACACAACTACAGGAATGAGAATATTTCTTAAATCATAAAATGATAGTAATAAATAAATCTTATATGAAATCAGAAATACAGTGGCATTGTCTTAATATTTCAGAAGTATATAAAAATAAAAAATAAACATTGTTCTTAATAGAATTTTGAAACTTTCTGACTAAAGTCAGGATTAACAGCAGGAGGCACTATTATCAATACTATTCAACAGTTTCCTTTGAGGACTTAATTGATGAAGAAATGAAGGAAAACAGAAAGTATTTTTAGAATATAGGGGTGAAAGTTTTACAATAATCATTATTTGTGGATTTTAGGATTTCTACCTAAAATCCAAAATAAACACCAGCCAGGAAATTAACGTAGCCACTTGAAAAAGATATGTTAAAAAATAACTTTAATACGTATTACAAATACTAAAAACAGCCATTTAGGAAATAGAATTATGGTAGATACTGTTAGTGTTTCTCACTTGTGTCAAGGTTTGCTATTCTAGTACATGGTAGTGGCTTCCAGATACCCATCTATAACACAGCATAAAAGGGCCAGGAAATTAACACTCCTGAAACTCAGAAAATGATAGACAGCAGTTGGAATATAAATAGCCTAGCTTCACATTCCTCTAGTAGGATACCTGCAGTATTTTATGCACTGCTTTCCAGATTTTTCAACAAAATTAACTCTGAATTGCCCACAGTAATAACAGGCTCAAAAGCACACCTTTTATTAGTTTCCTTTCCTTCCTTGTCTCACTTCTTTCCCTATCAGTGCTTCCGGGGATCAACCCCCAAATAACCTATTTATACTCAAATTCTTATATCTTGGTCGACTTCTGGGAAAACTTGATCTAAGACACAAAATAAAAGACAGCTGGACACTATGAATTAAATTCTGGAAATTAGATCATTCTGGCCAGATGGTTAAAATGATCCCATTGCCAATAGGAAGCAAGGTGGAAGTAACCCACGGTGAGTTGTAGTAACAAAATGTCTAAGAGTTATACCTATATTGAATTGGGATGAAATACAGGATGAAAGCGATTGTGTTTATTAGGATTGCAGAGTTGATTGGCTGTTTATAACTGTCATTGAAGCCAGAAAGAAGAAAATGACAGGTACAGATGGAGCCACTAACCAACTCAGGACACAGTGTACAAGTCAAAAGGCATCCATAAAAGCATTTAAAGACATCCTCACTTCCTATAGCCAAAACGCTAACTGTGGTGAAAACCCAACCTGAGAACTGATTATAAAAGTGGTAGAATTACAAAGAGGGTGAATTCACAACCAAAACAAGTATCTTATGCTAAAGTCAGGGAACTCACAGGGAAAGAACAGAAAGGAATAATATAGAAAGAAAGGGACTCTGAGAACCAAAGTGAGAATATTTGGGTGGATACTCTTGAAAATCAAACACCTTGGCTTCAAATATCTAGTCAAGAAGTGTCCATTGCTCTTGCCTTGAGGTATATGTAGCCTGCCCTTGCTTGAAGAGGATGCCTGAAAATACTATTCTCTCTCATCTCATCAAATACCCTACTTTCCCATTTTGCTTCTAGGAAATAACTAGGGACACATCTCCAAATGACTCAAAGATGAAATACAATCTCTGCTGTGAGGGAAAAAAAAATGATTGTTTCCCAAAATCTTCAGGGTCTAGCTAATAAATGCTAGCAGAAACTGAGTTGAAAATGGATCCAACTGAGTGGGAAAACACAATTGGAAATGCATCTAAAGAATACTGAACAAAGTGGGAAATGGGAGAGAATAAAAGACAGAGTTTACTAATAATTTGGCACTCTCCTGTGACTCAAATATAATGTCTGGGCAAACACAGCTGAGCTGGGAAAGCTCCTTAAATCTTCAAAGAAAAAAATATGACTAATGATAAGTGAAGTGAAGATGCAAAAACTATGTTGACAGAATACTGAAGGAAGAAATGACTCAGAGAGGCAGACATGTAGAAGTGAATGTAAAAGATAAGACCGTAGAGTCTTCCAGCTTACTATGTTCCCCCAGGAAGGCCCAAAAGACTCTTTCACTAAAGCTGTAAGAAATGTTCTGGAGAAGAGAAGGTCATAAGTAAGTGTCCTTTGTAAGCCAGGGTCAATTATAGGGGAGTCTGCTACAGAAATGAGCTCTGTAGATTCAATGGGAATATAAAATTTTGAAATAGCAGAGTCAAGGTAACAGTATTTAACCATCTAAAGCAAGGTGGCAAGGGAAGACAAAGCTGTGGGACATACGCTACCCGGTTTCAAGACATATTACAAAGCGGCTGGGCACAGTGGCTCATGCCTGTAATCCCAACACTTTGGGAGGCCAAGGCAGGCAGATGGGGAGGCCGAGGCAGGCAGATTACCTGAGGTCAGGAGTCTGAAACCAGCCTGGTCAACATGGTGAAACCTTGTCTCTACTACGAATACAAAAAATCAGCCGGGTGTGGTGGCATGTACCTGTAGTCCCAGCTACTCAGGAGGCTGAGGAAGGAGAACCACTTGAGCCCAGCAGGTGGAGGTTGCAATGAGCCAAAATCTTGCCACTGCACTCCAGCCTGGGTGACCAAGCAAGAAGACTCTGTCTAGAAAAAAAAAAAAAAAAAAAAGTCCTACAAAGCTGCCATAAGACAGTGTAGTATTAGAGAAAAGACATGCATATAAATCAATGGAACAGAGAGTCCAGACACAGGTCTATGTATATATAACCAACAGATTTTTTTTACTAAATTTTAAAGGTAATACAAATAAGAAAGATAGCCTTTTAGACAAATGGTGCAGAAAAATTTAGACATCCAAAGTTTTGACATATGTAAAAGAATACATGGTAGAATATATGTGTGTGTGTGTGTATGTGTGTGTGTGTGTGTATATATATAAATATGTTATATTACTACATGATGTATAGTAGTTATCCACAGGGGTAATGCTTCAAGATCCACAGTGGATATATGAACTGCAGATAGTTCTGAACGCTATATATACTATGTTATTTTCTTTTTCTTTTTTTTTTTTTTTTTGAGACGGAGTCTTGCTCTGTCGCCCAAGCTGGAGTGCAGTGGCCGGATCTCAGCTCACTGCAAGCTCCGCCTCCCAGTTTACACCGTTCTCCTGCCTCAGCCTCCCGAGTAGCTGGGACTACAGGCGCCCGCCACCTCGCCCAGGTAATTTTTTGTATTTTTTAGTAGAGACGGGGTTTCACCGTGTTAGCCAGGATGGTCTCGATTTCCTGACCTCATGATCCACTCGTCTTGGCCTCCCAAAGTGCTGGGATTACAGGCTTAAGCCACTGCGCCCGGCCCACTATGTTATTTTCTTAACCATACCTACTGACCTAAGATAAAGTTTAATTTATAAATTAGGCACACTAAGGTATTAATAATAACTAATAAGATAGAACAATTATAACAAAATACTATAATAAAAGTTATGTGAATATGCTTATACTCTCCCTCTCTCTCTCTCTCTCTCAAAATATATTATTGTACTGTACTGCAGGTAACTGAAACCACAGAAAGCAAAACCGTGGATAAGTGGGTAGTACTGTATACTTCAATCCCTGTCTCATGCTACATACAAAAATTAATTCAAATGGTTCATAGTTGTAAAATCTAAAACTATAAAACAGATAAAAATCCTTGTGATTTTGGGTTACACAGATATTTTTTAGATATGATACTCAAAACATTATCCTTATAAGAAAAAAGTTATATTAAATTTCATCAAAATTAAGAGCTTTTGAGTCAGGTGTCATGGTTTATGTTACAATCCCAGCACTTTCAGGAGGTAGAGGCAGGAGGATTACTTGAGGCCAGGAGTTCAAGACTAGCCTGGGTAACACAACGAGACCTCTGTTTCCAAAAAGTAAAAATAAACAAGAAACTCAATCATCATGGCACATGCCTATAGTCCCAGTTCCTCAGGATGTGGAGGCAGGGTTTGAGCCCAAGGGTTTGAGGCTGCAGTGAGCTATGATCACGCCACTGCACTCCAGATTCTGTCAAAAAAAGAAAAAAGAAGAAAAAAAAAGAATTTTGCTCTTTGAAATTGTTAAGAGAATGAAAGTACAAGCCTTTGAATGGGAGAATATATTTACAAATCACTCATCTGATGAAGAATTTGTACCGCAAATATATGAATAATTCTCAAAAATCTAAAATGAAAAACAAAGAACTCAACTTTTTTAAGTGGGCAAAATATTTTAACCAACACAGATGGCAAATAAGCACAGGAAAATACATTCAACATCATTATTTATCAATTTTTTTAACCACTGTCCCCCTCATCTCACACCTATGACTTCATGGGAAATTTCCAACAACTGGCTGACAAATGAAGAAACAACTCAGGCCTGATTCATGGATCAATCAGCTCAATACACTGTGCAGACTAAAAATATACTTCTCCCACACTACAGTCACACTCAAAAGTGATGCTGAAATACAACATTGAAGAGCGATTTTCCCATTGGGAAGAGTTTTAAAGGGTAAAATTGATCATCAATTTGGTGAGAAAGATGAAGTAACCTGAGGTAAAGATATATATGAACTCCTGGAATGTGACAAATAGCTTATGTGGTTTTTTAAGGGTTTAGAAAAATCAAGATTAAAAGATCAGAATCAAAGAGAATTGCAGAAGAAGCATGTGGATGGACCTAAGAGAATGGGCGCAAAGTATACAAACCTTTGTGTTGCATAGCAATGACCCTCTAAGAGCCTTCATCTCAAACAACCAATTCTATAAGATTCTTCTGGTGAGGCAGCTAGCCTCAATTCTCAGCCACCTCATGGCACAATAGATACAAAAAAAAAAACGTATGTTCAGCTAAAAGTCACTAGGCTCAACTTTTAGTCACTTGACTAAGTAAATGGCTTCCCAAGAAAAGTTCCAATCTTACTAAAGATTAATGACATTAAAGAGTGTAAACATTTTTATTAGGAATTCTAACATTTTACTAAAAGTATGTTATCAATTATAGCATACAAGCAGGTTTTATCATAGACCAAATTTGGATCTTTCTTTCTTTAACAGTTCTTTTTGATCTAGACTACCATTAACAGTCTCTCTTGTTCAGGTAAGCTTTGTCTCACTGCATTTCTGCACTAAGATTATTCATGGAATTGTGGTGTAATACAGGACTTAGAAAACTAAGGCTAGTTTTCTAATGTAGCTAATTACCTGTTTTTGTAAATAAAGTTTGATTAGAACATAGGCCTGAACATTTATTTATAGATTTTCTGTGGTTGCTTTTGAGCTACAACAGCAGAATTGAGCAGTTATAAAAAGAGACTGTGTAGTCTGCAAAGCCTAAAATATTTGCTATATGACCCATTACCAAAAAGGTTTGCCAACCCCTGCCGTAAAGCAGAAGTAAATTAGTGTGAGCTTCATTACACATGTCAATGTAAAATGTATCACAAAAATAGCATAGTAGCAAAGAGGAGAAAATAAAATATACCAGTGTAAGATTTTACACTGTACATGAAGTTTTTGATACTATTTAAAGGTAGAATGTGATAAAGATACATATTGTGAACTTCAGATCTACTACTAAAACTACAGATGAGTTATAACTAATAAGCCAACAGTAGAAACATGAAATTACAAACAAATTAATTAATCCAAAGATACACTAAAGAAGAAAAAAAGAATGAAATATAGAAAGAACTACGAGGGGAAAAATCTTTAAAAATAGCAGATTTAAACATAACCTATTAATAATTACACTAAGATTTAAATAATTACTGTGATCAAAAGAAATAGACTGTCAGGTTGAATTAAAACGTTTTAAATAGTCAAGAATAAAGCAGCAGCACAGTGGTGTCAGGAAGACAGTGGAACAGAAGTTCTCCAACTTTATTCCCTTCTTCCAGAGAAATTCAACTAGCAACCAATCATAGGCAAGAATACCACCCTGAATATCTCAGAACACAGGCGGGAGGGTAAGAAACTTGCTTGGACCACAAAACCAAGAAAAGCCACAGCCAAAGAATAAATGGAACAATTTTATTTGACTGTGTCACTGCTCCACCCAGCCAGCAAAACATCAAACACAGAGAATTTTTCAGGACCCACAGTTTCTACAGTGGAAAAAGTGAATTAGAGGTAGACATTCAGCATGCCCATTATTCTGGAACTCATTGCAGGAGGCTCAGTCCTATCTCATTCCATGAGAATATCTGAAAGTACTGGCAAGGCTAGACCACCAGAGGTCAATTAGAAACAAACAGTAGCGCCGGGCGTGGTGGCTCACGCCTATAATCCCAGCACTTTGGGAGGCCAAGGCGGGCGGATCACAAGGTCAGGAGATTGAGACCATCCCGGCTAATACGGTGAAACCCCGTCTCTACTAAAAATACAAAAAATTAGCCGGGCGTGGTGGTGGGTGCCTGTAGTCCCAGCTACTCGGGAGGCTGAGGCAGGAGAATGGCCTGAACCCGGGAGGCGGAGCTTGCAGTGAGCCGAGATTGCGCCACTGCACTCCAGCCTGGGCGACAGAGAGAGACTCCGTTTCAAAAAAAAAAAAAAGAAACAAACAGTAGTGATGGGGCTTACAGCAACAAGTGTGCAGTTCTCAGTGTTTGCCTTGCATTCTGGCCTATGGAAACACCATACCAAGGAAACTAGCCAACAGTATTACACTGTAAGAAACATAGTCTGCGGGTCTTCCAAGCTCAAATCTTGGCCAGCTTCTCTGAACAACCTAGGTGCTCTCATTGAGTCTTTCCCATGATTATTCCAGTCAGTCACTGTTCCAGCCATGGAAAATCAAAAGATGCTAGCCCAGTCAGCACCAACTGCAGGAGTCCCAGGCTTAGGGATTACACAAGATGATCTGCTCACAATTTCTGAGCAGGCTGACTGTTGAGAGACATTTCCGGACAAAGCCAAATTTCAAAAACTGGAATGAACACCGAATTCTTCAATAGCAAACATCAACAAACAACCACAAAGAACCATAAGGAGCAGGGAAACTTACTGTCACCAAACAGAAAAAATAAGGGAGCAGTAGTTACTGACCCTAAAATTATGAAAATGAGTGAAATTACTGACAAAGAATTCAAAATAGCTGTTTTTTAAAAGCTCAGCAAATGTCAAGAAAACACAAAGAAACAATTCAGAAATTTATTGAGAAATGTAACTGACAGAATATTAATTTTAAACATAGTAGAGGTGAAAAATACAATGAACAAAATGAAAAAATGCAACAGAGATCACCAATAGCAAAACTGATCAACCAGAAAAAAGAAAATGTGAACTAGAAGACAAATTATTTAAAAATATACAGGCAGAGTATATCTCTTCTAACCACAATACTATAAAACAAGAAATCAATAACAGGAAAACCTTTGAAAATTTTACCAATACATGGAAATTAAACAATGTACTCCTGAACATCTAATGAGTCAATGAAGAAATAAAACAGAACTTTTAGTATGCCTTGAGATAAGTGAAAATGGGAAAACAGCATACCACACCCTATAAGATACAGCAAAAGAAGTTCTAAGTGGGTAGTTTACAGCAATACATACCTCCATCAAAAAAGAAGAAAGATCTCAAATAAACACTCTAACATTGCACCTGAAGGAACCAGAAAAACAAGAACAAATTAAGCCAAAAATTAATAGACAAAAATAAGGATGAGAGCAGAGATAAATAAAATGGAAAGTAGAATAACAATGGAAAAGATCAACAAAACAAAGAGATGTTTTTTCAAAAGATGAATAAAATTAACAAACTTTCAGCTAGAATAAGAAAAAAAAGCAACGACTCAAATAAATAAGATCAGACATGAAAAAAGAGATATTATAAATGATAGCAAAGAGAAACAAAGGATCATAAGAAATTACTATACATAGCTATATACCAATGAATTGGACAATCTAGAATAAATAGGTAAATACCTAGATACATACAACCCATGAAGATTAAATTATGTAGAAATAAAAAATTTGAAGAGATTAAAAACGTGAAAGGTAATTGAATTGCTAATAAAAAAAAAAAAAAACTCATAAAACAAGCCCAGAACTTGGTGATTCCACAGCTGAATTCTACCAAAACTTAAAGAATAACTGATGCCAATTTTTCTCAAATTCCTCCAAAAAAAATGAAAGGAAGGAAATATTTCCAAACTCATTTTATAAGGCCAAAATTACCCTAATGCCAAAACTAGACAAGGACACACAAACACACACACAAAAGAACTGTTGGCCAATATCCCTGGTGAACATGGATGCAAAATTTTCAACAAAAGACTGGAAAACCAGAATTTGCTGCTGGCTGTAAGGTAAGCACAATGTTGGAAACTCAGGAAAACTCTGTCCAGCCAAATTAGGCTTAAAACTCTGCCCCTTAAGGGGCCACATAGAATATAGCCCCATCGGTTGCCCCCAGGAGACATACCACCAGGCCACCTGAGCAGCCTTGTGTCTGTGTCTCAGGCCTGAGAAACAGCCCTGCAGGTCACCCTCGTAGACACATACTTTTGTCCAGTCAAGCAGCTATGTACCTGCCTCCCAGGCCTAAGAAGTGGTCCCACAAGGCTGCTCCTGACATGCATACACCCATACTGGCTGAACAACAGTATGCCTGTGCTCTCAGTCAGAGTAACAGCCCTCTGGCTCCAAGCCCACAAGCCAGACCTCAAATTGGCTAACCCACTGTATATACACATTAACCATGAAAAAGCAAGAAAATATGTCATCTTCAAAAGAAAACAATAATTCTCCAGTAAGAGATCCCAATCATAAGGAAATATCTGAAATGCCAAAAAAAGAATTCAAAATAACAGCCTAAGAAAATTCAGTGAGATACAAGAGAATACATATAAGTAAATGAAATCAGGAAAACAATTCATGACTTAATGATTCAACAAAGGGATAGAAATCATTTTTGAAAAATAACAGAAATCCTAGAGCTGAAGAATTTAATGTTTAAAATAAAAAATATCTATTGAGAGATTCAACAACAGATTAGATCAAGCACAAGAAAGAATTTCTGAACTTGAAGATCGGTCATTTGAAATAACACATGCAGACAAAGAAAAAATTAAAAAGAATGAAGAAGGTTTACAGAATTTATGAGACATCATTAAGCAAACAGACTTTTGTTTTATGGGCACTCCAGAAGGTGAAGAGAAGGAAAAAGTCGAGAAAAACATATTTAATAAAATAACAGCAGAAAACATCCCAGGTGTCAGCACAGTGATGAAGTAAAGGAGCTCAAAGAACTGCCCAGAACCTAAAACAGGTTCTCTCCAACATACATTATAGTTAAATTGTCAAAGTCAAAGACAAAGAAAAAATTTTAAAAGCAGCAAGAAAAAAGCCTTAAGTCACATATTAGGAAATTCACATTAACAATAGATTTTTCAGGAGAAACCTTACAGGTTAGGAAAGAATGACATGATACAGTCAAAGTCTTGGGGCGGGGGGGAAGAACAACTATCGTCAACCAAGAATATCATGCCCAGCAACACTATACTTCAAAAAATGAAGGAGAAATACATCCTTCGCCAACAACAAAAACAAAACAAAACAAAAAACAAAAACAAAACAAACAAAAAAAAAAAACAGCTAAGGGAATTCATTACCACTAGGCCAGTCAAACAAGAAATGCTCAAGGGAGTCTTACATCTGGAAATGAAAAGATGATAATCACCATCTTAAAACACGGTGAAGCAGCCCTATTCATAATAGCAAAGACATGGAAGCAACCTAGTTGCCCATACAGGGAGATTTGATAAGAAAAATATTGGTACATATACACCATGTGATAAGAAGCAACCATTTTGTGAACAAAATCATGTCCTCTGCAGCAACATGGATGTGGCTGAAGACCATTATCCTAAGTGAATTATCACAGCAACAGAAAACCAAACACCGCATGTTCTCACTTATAAGTGGGAACTAAACATTGGGTACACATGGACATAAAGATGACAATAAGAGACACTGGGAGCCCAACATAGGGGAAGGAGAGAGAGTGGCAAGGGTTGGAAAACTACCTATTTGGTACTGTGTTCTCTATTTAGGCGACAGGTTTCATTGAAGCCCAAACCTCAGCATTATGCAATATATCCATATGACAAATCTGCACATATACCCCCTAAATCTAAAATTTTAATAAATAACTAATAAGAATAAAAACACGAAATTATAAAACTCACTGGTATACTTAACACACAAATTAGAAAAGGAAAGGATTCAAAACTTATGACTTCAGAAACCACTCAGCCACAAAAACTAACAATAAGTGAAGAAATAAAGAACAAATGATATATAAAACAACAAGAGAAAGTCAATAAAATGACAGAAGTAAGTCTTCATCTACTGGTAATAACTTTGAATGTAAATAAATTAAGTTTGCCTTTTAAAAGATGTAGACTGGTTGAATGAATTAAAAAAAAATAGATCCTATAAGAACTCACTCAATACCACAAGAACAGCATGGAGGTAACTTCCTCCATTATTCAATTACCTCCCACCAGTTCCCTCCCATGACATGCGGGCATATGGGAACAAGACAAGATTTGGGTGGGAACACAGCTAAAACATATCGATAAGCATATTATTTATTTGTTTTTTAAGACAAATGATATAACGTTATGCATATTGCCCACAATGTTTAGGTAATTTAACAATATATAGGGGATTTTATTCCATTTCAGTACATTCATTTTATTTATTCAGTACCTTAAGTGCATTCATTGATTTAGTACATTCATTTCAGCTCCTCATTTTTTAAAAGCTGAATGGTATTATAGTATACTATGTAGATGCAATAAAATTATTGTAGCTCTTCTTCCAAAAAAAGAAAGAGACCCAACTAGAAAATGATTTTCCAGGTAAATGTAAACCAAACACCAGCAGAAGTAGCCATTTTTATATCAAACAAAACAGATTTCAAGTTAAAAGCTGTAAAAAGAGACAAAAGACATTATATAAAATGAGATCAATTCAGCAAGAAAATATAACAATTGTAAATGTGTATGCACCTAAAACAAAAGTGCCCAAATATATAAAGTGAGTATTACTAGATCTAAAGAGAAAGACGACCCAAAACAATAATAGTTGGGGACTTCACCATCCCACTCTCAGCATTGGACAGATCATCCAGACAGAAAATCAACAAAGAAACCTCATATTTTTTTCTTTTTTTTTATTATTATACTTTCAGTTCTAGGGTACATGTGCACAATGTGCAGATTTCTTACATATGTATACATGTGCCATGTTGGTGTGCTGTGCCCATTAATTCGTCATTTACATTAGGTATATCTCCTAATGCTATCCCTCCCCACTGTCCCCTCCCCATAATAGGTCCCGGTGTGTGATGTTCCCCTTCCTGTGTCCAATTGATCTCATTGTTCAATTCCCACCTATGAGTGAGAACATGCAGTGTTTGGTTTTCTGTTCTTGTGATAGTTTGCTGAGAATGATGGTTTCTAGCTGCATCCAGGTCCCTACAAAGGACACAAACTCATACATTTTTATGGCTGCATAGTATTCCATGGTGTATACATGCCACATTTTCTTAATCCAGTCTGTCACTGATGGACATTTGGGTTGATTCCAAGTCTCTGCTATTGTGAATAGTGCTGCAATAAACATACGTGTGCATGTGTCTTTATAGCAGCATGACTTATAATCCCTTGGGTGTATACACAGTAATGGGATGGCTGGGTCAAATGGTATTTCTAGTTCTAGATCCTTGAGGAATTGCCATACTGTTTTCCATAATGGTTGAACTAGTTTACAGTCCCACCAACAGTGTAAAAGTGTTCCTATTTCTCCACATCCTCTCCA
>NW_016812332.1:5950689-5955199 GCF_001698545.2 Rhinopithecus bieti | reverse complement strand
CCAGATGGGTCTCCTGAATACAGCAGACTGATGGGTCTTGACTCTTTATCCAGTTTGCCAGTCTGTGTCTTTTAATTGGAGCATTTAGTCCATTTACATTTAAGGTTAATATTGTTATGTGTGAACTTGATCCTGTCATTATGATATTAACTGGTTATTTTGCTCGTTAGTTGATGCAGTTTCTTCCTAGCCTCGATGGTCTTTATATTTTGAGCATTGCCCAAACTTTAAAAGGACTATTTATTTAAACAAAGACAGTGTCTGACATTTATTTCAGATGAAAACACATATTTACATTATTTTTCCTTTCTTCACATGTAAATAGCCTTAAATGTTCTTAAATAGAATTACATATATACATATAATATATATGTATTTGTATGATATATTTGCATGTATATATTTATATATATATGTTTGTAGGATATTTGTTCAAAGGCATTGGCTCACATGGTTAAGGAGGATGAGAAGTCTCATGATTCCACCATCTGAAAGCTGGAGACCCAGGAAAGAGGAAAGTTAGTGTTACAGTTCTGGGAACCAGAGGGCTCATGATGTTGGTCCCAGTGTAGGGCAGGAAAAGACTGATATTTCAGCTGAAGCAGTCAGGTATAGATACAAATTTCCCCTTGCCTTTGCCTATTGTTCTAGTCAGGCTATCAACAGATTGAATGTACATGCGTGTGTGGATTGGGTATGTGTGTGTGTGTGTGTGTGTGTATCTGTACGGGACACAGGTATAGATATAGAGATATCCTATTGGTTCTGCTTCCCTAGGAAACCCCAACTAACACAAATGCTAACTAATAAATATTGAAGAAATGACAGAACTAGAAAATCAGAAATAAATAGCCAACATAGCATTATTAACTCAGCCCAGAAACATCTTTATCAGATAGTCTACAAAAATTGCTATCAAGTTCTTTTTCCCTGTACACAATGCTATTTCTCACATCAAGATGTGAACTAAATATAAGTTGCTTTACAGATAGAATACACTGGAAGTAATGTTCTGGTATAAGAAGTAATGCTCTGGTATAAGAAGCCTTGCAGTTTCCACCTCGATTTCTTAGAATGGACACTCAGAACTCCCTTTCTCTCTCTTGCTCTTCCTTTCTCTCTTCTTTATTCCTCTGTCTCGGAATTTAGTCACATGGTATAAGGAGCTTAAGTTACGTGGAGGGGCTATGGTTGAAGACCTCTGGCAGCCCCAGGTGAGCTCAACTTTAGATCTGTATATGTCAGTGAGCACCTTGTACATCCAGCCAAGACAAGTCTTCTGATGACTCCAGGCCAAATTTCATTTGGCTTCAGTATTAAGAGAGGCCAAAAAGGAATGATTTAACTCAGCCCCCTCAACCCAACAGACCTGTGCAATAAGAATAAAATTAAAGTCTGTTTTATCAGAGACTAGGATTGCAACCCCTGCTTTTTTTGTTCTCCATTTGCTTGGTAGATCTTTCTACCATTAGCATCATGCTAATCTATCAAAATGCATAACTTGAATCCAATTACATTGAAAATCAGACAAACCTAAATTTAGAGACATTCTATTAAATAATTGGCATAAAATTTTCAAAATGTAGAAGTTATGAAAGTCTAGGGAAGACTGAGAGACTGTTTGAGTTTGAAGAAGATTAAAAAATTACATATGATACCAGCAATGAACAAATGGAATTGTAAATTAGAATTGCAATATCATTTATATTAGCACCAAAAAATGAAATTCTTCAGTAAATCCAACAAAGCTTGTACAATATCTATATAAAGGGAAACTATAAATCTCTGATGAAAGAAATCAAAGGAGAACTAAATAAATGGAGAGATTTCCATGTTTATGAATAGAAGCATCAATATTGTCAAGATTCCAGTTCTCAAAATTATCTGTACATTAAATGCAATCTTATTTGAAATACCGGAAAGGTATTTTGTGAATATCAACAAACTGATTCTAAGGTTTATATGGAGAAATAAAGGCTCCAGAAGAGCTAACACAATACAAAAAAAAAAAAGGAACAAAACTGGAGGATTAACACTACCTAACTTCCAGACTTACTATACAGTTATTGTGATCCAGACAGTATGGTATTGGAAAAAAAGAGGCAAACAGACCAAGAGAATAGAATAGAAAGCCCAGAAACAGGCCCATATAAATACAGTCAACTGATCTTTGACAAAGAGGCAAAGGTAACACAATGAAAAAAAGATAGGTTTAAAACAAATGGTATGGGCACAAACTGGACATTCACATGTCAAAAACAAATAAATGTAAACACAGACATTATACTCTTTACAAAAATTAACTCCAAATGGATCACAGACCTAAGGTGTAAAATGCAAAACTATAAAACCCTAGAAGAAAACATAGAAGAAAATCCAGATGACTTTGGGTGTGGTGATAACTTTTTAGATACAAAAGCAAGACTGTGATTTTTATGAAGGAAATAATAAATAAACTGCACCTCATTAAAATGGAAAGAATCTGTTGTGAAGAAGACAATGTCAGCAGAGTGAGAAGACAAGCCACAGACTGGGAGAAAATGTTTGCAAAAGACTTATTTGGTAAAGGGTGGTTACCCAAAGCTCAATAGTAAGAAAACAAAAAACCTAATTTTAAAAAATGGGCAAAAGATCTGAACAGACACCTCACCAAAGAAGATATAGGTGGAAATAATCATATGAAAGGATACATTATTAGGGAATTGCAAATTAAAACACCAGTGACATACCACTACACATCTATTAGAATGGTGAAAATCCAAAATGCCAACAACACAAATGTTGGTGAGAACAAAGAGCAACAGGAATTCTCATTTGTTGCTGCTGAGAATGTAAAATCATACAGCCACTTTGGAAGACAGCTTGGCAGTTTCTCACAAAATTAAACATACTCTTACCATATGATTCAGCAATTGCACTCCTTTGTGTCTATCCAAATGAGTTGGAAATGCATGTATACACAAAATCTTGAGCACAGATTACAGCCGCTTCACTCATAATTGACAAAACTAGGAGGCAATCAAGATGTCCTTTAGTGGGTGAATCAACATATAAACTAGAGTGCATGCAGACAATGGAATATTATTCAACACTAAAAAGAAATGAGCTATCAAACCATGAAAAGACATGGAGGATACTTAAATGCATATTACTAAGGGGAAAAAAAGCCATTCTGAAATGGTTACAGACTATATAATTCAAACTAAGTAACATTCTGGACAAGCCAAAACTGTAAAGACAGTAAAAAGATCAGTGGGTGCCAGGGATTAGGTGGGAAGGAAGGAGGAATAGGTGGAGAACAGATTTTTGTGGACAGTGAAGCTATTCTGTATGATATTACAAAGGTGGATACATGTCATTACACATTTGTCAAATATCATAGATTTCACAGCACCAAGAGTGAACTTTAAAGTGGACTATGGACTTTGAGTGATAATGATGTGTCAATGCAGGTATCAATTATAACAAACGCATCACTGTGTTGCAGGATCTCAACAGTTGTAGCACAGGAGATTATTGGGGGAGGATGAAGGTACTTGAGAATTCTGTACATTGTGTTCAATTTTGCTGTGAGGCTAAAACTACCCTAAAAACTAAACTATTTAATTTTTTAAAGTGATAGTTAAATGAAATATAGGATCTGTCATTGAACTTTTTGTTACTGACATTGGCAAAAAAATTAATTGGAACTACAAATTAGATGATAATAATGTTTCAATGTTTTTTTTTAAATTGTCATTACTGTATTGGTAGGAGAATGTCTTTGTAAGGGTTACAGAATGAAGTATTTGGGAATGATGGGGCATAGCATTGATCATTCACTTTAAGTGGTTTAAATTAAACGTCATTTATACTGGTCTTGCAACTTTTCTATACACTCAAACTTATTTCAGAATAAAACTTACTTTTAGCATTTTAAAAAGTAGAAAATGAACTATTCCTTAAGGCAACACTCTAGCCTAGTCTAATATTGTATATACATCAGATAAAATATAAGAAGGAGGCAACACAGTGAGAAAGTTTGCAAAAATTTTAAAACATTAGCCAGGTAGAGCGCACACTACTACAGTCCCAGCTACTTGGGAGGCTGAGGTGGGAGGATCATTTGAGCCAGAGAGGTTAAAGCTGCAGTGAGATATGATCATGCAAGTGCACTCCAGTCTGGGCAATGGAGTGAGATCCTGAAAAAAAGAAAGGAAAGGAAAGGAGAGGAGAGGAGAGGAGAGGAGAGGAGGACAGAAAAAGAGAAAGGAAAGGAAAGGAAAGGAAAGGAAAGGAAAGGAAAGGAAAGGAAAGGAAGAAAGAGAGAGAAAGAAAGAAAGAAAGAAAGAAAGAAAGAAAGAAAGAAAGAAAGAAAGAAAGAAAGAAAGAAAGAAAGAAAGAAAGAAAGAAAAAGAAAGAAAGAGAGAGAGAGAGAGAGAGAGAGAAAGGAAGGAAGGAAGGAAGGAAGGAAGGAAGGAAGGAAGGAAGGAAGGAAGTAAAGGAGGAAGGAAGGAAGAAAGAGAGAAAG
>NW_016812332.1:5944810-5948073 GCF_001698545.2 Rhinopithecus bieti | reverse complement strand
AGAAGTTGGGGTGGGATGTATAATCTGAAAATTGTCTCCGACAAAAAAGGTTACTTTTTCTTTAAATAATTCAAGTAAAAATATTGTTAATGATGTAGTGTTTAGGCCAATATGCTGCATTCTTGTTGTTTCTTTTGTTCTTATGGTTAATAATTTGACCATACATTACATATATTCTTTTGTACGTATCAGATATTAAATTGAAAAAAATCTGGGATATGTCCCCCTAAAGTATGCACTGCATTATATATACATAAGAATAAAGAATCTCAGACAAGGGAATTGGCAGCATCCTCCAGTAAAACACAATTAATGGTTTTAACTTTTAAAACCACTTCAAGTTTCCCTAGTTTTTTGTTCAAGTTGTTTAGTTTAGAGCTCATGAAGTTACAGTTTCTTCAAAAAGGAAAAACAAAGATATTAGCTGAAGAGTTTCCACTTTAAAAGAAAAATAACTGGCCGGGCACGGTGGCTCACGCGTTGTAATCCCAGCACTTTGGGAGGCCAAGGCGGGTGGATCACGAGGTCAGGAGATCGAGACCATCCTAACACGGTGAAACCCGTCTCTATTAAAAATACAAAAAATTAGCCGGGCGTGGTGGCGGGCGCCTGTAGTCCCAGCTACTCGGAAGCTGAGGCAGGAGAATGGCGTGAACCCGGGAGGCGGAGCTTGCAGTGAGCTGAGATCGTGCCACTGCACTCCAGCCTGGGCAACTGAGCGAGACTCCGTCTCAAAAACGAAACCAAAAGAAAAGAAAAGAACTAATTACCAGTGGCATCTGAAAAATGAACAAAAAATACTCGGAAAATAAGTGGTATCAGTGTTTAAGAGTCAATATGAAATTTAAGTACGTGCACAATGTAGAAGCAAAAGAAGAAATTTGCTATTTCCCAAAAAAGCAAGAAGGATTTAATCAACTAAAATATGGCTTTTTTTTAATTGCCACATTTGTTTTATCACTACTACTGATTTAAATCATTGGAATGTGAAAATAATAATAACAAGTCATTGTGTTAACTGTTGTGTCTTCAATGCCTAGAAGAGTGCCTGAACAAATATTAAAAAACAGATTTTGATTGAATAAATAAATGCATCACATTTATTATCTGAGGATGAGGCACCATAATCTTTTTACTACTTAGGGTACCTAGATAATCGCAATCCAGGCCTGGCCACCAAAATACACTGTACTCCATTTCAAGCCTCAATTTAAAAGAATCTGAAATGGTCCTCTTTTTTATTTAAAAAAATTAACAGTTATGTAGGTGAAAAATAATTCCACTTTTAATGGTCCTTATTCAATAGTATTTCCATCTTTGTTCTTTTACAAGTTAAGCATTAGGCCTTACAGAGACATGAACCAGAAAGATGTGAAGTTGATAAAATGTGAGGTTGATACGTTCATTCCTGCCATGAATCAAGCATAGTATGATCATCTTTAAAGAAAAGAAATTTAAGTTACAAGGTGCTGAGGCAGTAAGGAATTGTGGGAAGAAGGGCGAAGGACAAAGAGGCAGGAGATTTTTAATCATAGGCTTTAATTTAAATCAGAAATTTCGCTGAGAATTCTTTGATAATTGCTTTTAATTTCTCTATCATTTGTCTTTTATGTTTTTAGCTATGTTCATTATGGGTAAGATTTTAAATTTAAAATAATTGTGCATACTGAATTCTCTATTGCTTCAATTTTCATTTCATTACATTCCTTTAATATTATAATGAACAATGTATTCTGATGCATCCAGTTATTAAGGAACACTTGACTAGTCAAATACAACTTTAGAAACCTTAGGTTCTATTATTTTGGTGTTCTATTTTAATGCATTCTTATAGCTTTTTATTGTTTTTATTATACCAGTTTTCAGATCTAATTAATGCTGCCAGCACAATAGCTTGTTAAAATGCTTTGAGACAGTAAACAGTAGAAATGTATGCTGTATATATATATATATACACAAATTGTTTGATTATTTTAAGTAAAGTGATTGGATGTTAATTGCTTGCAATGGGTAAATTCATTCAAAACAGTTAAGTCTTCTGCGTATATTAAAAAACTACAAAATCAAAATAACAATATTGGAAGCTCCATATGATGCTACTCCCTTCCTAAAAATATTCAACAACAAGCAATGTATTTTATATTGTACTCAGAAGGATTGTAATCCAATTTCTATTAAAAAAAAAAAAATCAGGCCTGGTGGTGTCTCACATCTGTAATCCCAGCGCTTTCGGAGGTCAAGATGGAAAAATTGCTTGAGGCCAGGAGTTCAAGACTAGCCTGGGCAATGTAGTGAGACCCCATCTCTACAATTTTTTAAAAAATAGCAATGCATAGTGGCATGCACCTGTCGTCCCAGCTACTTGGGAGGTTAAGCGGGAGGATTGGTTGAGCCCGGAAGTTTGAGACTTCAGTGAGTTATGATTGTACCACTGTACTCCAGACTGGGCAACAGAGCAAGACTTCATCTAAAAGAAAATCAAAAAACAACAGAAAATCATGCTTTATTACTAGATAATTTATTGATATTGGTTATCTACTGCATTAGGATATAAGTTCAGCCTAAATTTAAAATGGCTTATACAAGATAGACATAATTATGCAGGCTGATACAGTAGGTCTTCTGTTTAAAAATTACCAGGTATCTAGGCTCCTCATTGTTGTTTCTTTCTACCAACCCTAAAGTGTCACACCTTTCCTTTGAAAGCATTAGCTGGAAGTTGTACACATTACTTTCATTTATACTCCCATGAACAGACCTTGATCATATGGCTACACCTAGTTCTAAGGGAGGCTGCCAAGCAGTCTATATGCAGAACAGCCATGGCCCAAATAAAGATTGTGAGAATAAGGAGCAATCTCTGCCATAAGAAATGAATGCAATAAAAGCTCACCAATGTATACAATTAAATTCCATTTAAAAGTCCATTTCACATCTACATAATTAAGAATTTAGAGCCTCTATGTTAAGGTGTCATAACTGAATTCCAAAAGGGAAGTAATAGAGAACATTTGAAATTTTTTCAATACGACTTTGAATATTTTACAAAGTAATACAAGTCCAGTGGAGCCAAACTTTACTGGAACATGCTACACACAAAATTTATCACTAAAAAACAGAGGTTTCGTTTACTTACACTCCTTCCTGTGTTGGGCATTGATGATCACCCAGTATTCTTTCTTCCTTTTTGCTCTTTCTTTTCCTAAATAACTCCAAATTAATTCACCTATGCACATGAGAAGCCCTCCCTGCCCCCCCCCCCC
>NW_016812332.1:5914789-5943866 GCF_001698545.2 Rhinopithecus bieti | reverse complement strand
CCCTTAATTAAAGAAGAAACTATTGTACACTATTTGACTGATTTTTTCCTCAACTTTCTTCATTTCATTATTATTCTTGATTTGATTATAATTTATTATATTTTATATCTCAAGACATATAAAAATGGTCAGTGTTAAGTTTTTAAAAGCAGTAAAAGGGAAAGATGTTTAAAACCTCTGAATAAAAAAATGAAGTAATATTAATGTGATTCAATGTCAATTGCTTGAATAAAACAGATGATTCAATCATTTCTAAACGAAATATATTTTGAGTTAAAATAATTCTAATAGAAAAAAAGAAAGCCTCCTAAAGGAATGTATTGAGACATGTATTGGCTACTTATAATTTCATGGAGTAGCTACAGAGTATTTCTCAACTCACGGCAATTCATCAGAAATGGGTTCCCTACATATTAAACACTAAATGCAAAAAAAGCATTGATACGTTCTATTTAATAAAACAAAGGCTAGCAAATCATACAACTGATTAAAACAAATAAAAAGTTGATATTACAGCTTTTCATTTCACAAAGCATAAAGAAATAGAAATTGCAGATGATAAATGACAAAATTATGCATCTTGTTTGAACATATGGAAAAGTTAACTTTTCTTTATTAAACTTATAAATAAATAAAGACTATTAATACATTTCAAATAAATTAGTAGTGTTTTCCAAAATCATCACAATAAGATACCAATAATAAGCAGTTGGTTAAAAGCATAAAACCAAAATGCCAGGGTTCAAGCCTTGGCTTTACCATGTATTAACTGTGTGCCTTTAGTTAAATTAATGAACTTTTCTAGACCTTAGTTTCCTCACCTGCAAGATGGAATGATGATAATAATAGTAGATAGTTCATGGGGCTGTTATAAGGATTAAAGAATACATATAGGAAAGTATGTAGAACACTGTATGTGCTCTAAAATTATTAGTAACTTCATATGCATAAAATTTTTTTAATTCACTCTCTATATATAACAATGGTCAATTAAAAGCATACTTCCATGTTTTGTTTCAACTTTTAACAGTCATACCAATATATAATGATAAACAATTCTTTTAGAATGACTGTTAAAATAAAATTTAAAACTTCAGTCTGTTCTTACCTGTCTAATTTCTCCAGTTCTACGTTTTTAAAATAATGACTAACTAGTAGTATTCATGAAGTGTAAATGCAGTTCAACTAGGTGAAAATCTTTTTTAATACATTCATTACATTTAATATATGTAAACTACTTACTTGGCACTTCATAAAAAACTAATGTTTACTATTTTCAACCAGTATATGGGTCAGATTGTTTTTAGACAACTATTTCTCTTTGACTTAAATAAACAGAGAATTTGTTTGCATTTGTGACTTAATTACATTTATTCTGCTCCCAAAATTATAAGTATTAAGTTGCCACAGTATGTCCACATGAGATATTTTACAACCCATTTGGAACTCAAATATTTTTTCATAATCAACAAACATTTACTGCATGCCAGTCAGATTTAGGACATCTCTTGGACTCCAATCAAATTATACAAAGAACTTAGAACTGAAAGAACCTCAGGACATGCTGGACAACTCTCTTCTTGCATAGGTGAAGAAACTGATGTACACAAAATGACTTAAATGCAGAGAAGAAGAGCCAAGATTACTGAATTTAGTCAGGGAGGTAATTCATATTTCAGGCAAATGCTTGGTGTTTTCAGGGTCCCTGTCTTTAAGTTATCGCCAAGTTACTAGAAAACTGGCTTCTCTGTAGAACAGTTAATAGATTTGATTTTAAAGGCATTGTTATGGCCTTTTATAAAGTTGTACTGAAACCTGCAAAAGGTCATGTCTTCAATTCCACTAAAGATACAGCACTATTAATAGACAAAAAAAGAAAATTGGTGATATCCATAGCCCTATCTAAAGTTTGTGATGGAATTATTATGTTATCCTGATTAAAAAAAAAATTGCTCTCCTTTGGTCAATCTGCCCCAGCTATTATCTGAGAACATCTAATCAAAAAGTGCTGGGTGACATGTTCTAACAAGAAAAGATGCAGTTGTGAGTTATTAGCTGTTGGCTGACCCTTTATTTACAATAAGAAAAAGAAACAAACTGCAATAAGATATTCTTTACAATAAGATAACCTTGAATTCAGGCATATTTCTTGGGACACTGGCAATTTTAATCTTTTAATCAATAAGGATATTTGTATAATCTATCTTAATTTTACTTTATGCTCAATGACATTAGGGAACAATCTTTTCATAAGAGCAAAGACTTACTATTCTACCTAATGAAGTAACTGTGTGGATGTCAAACCCTAGAATTCTATAGGAAACTTTACTTTTTTTTTCTATTACTTCTTTAACTAAAATTTCTGATTAATTGCCTTAATCTCCAATTCTCTTTGTTGACATAAATTCAACCACAGCATAAGCAGGAATTTAGGAGCACTTAAAATGAAGAGAATTTCCATGCCTCCCTGACTCCAATTTGACAAAATGGGTTTCTTTCTTTTGCTATTTCTTAAGATCTATTTATATCAATCCAATTATTAAAAATAGCATGGACACTTAAATACAAATTTGGCAAAATATTTCTATTCAAATAATCTTAATATGAACACAATAATTTGTTACTCTCTCTTCTTTTGCCACACTAGAAAGACAGTATACCATTCCCATATCTCATAGAACATTTTAAATATTAAGCTCTCTGGTGCAAAAAAAGAGGTAAACAATATCATTGGTGGGAGTAATTCAGATTCTAGTTTTAATGAGTATCAATGTCAAATGTGAAAAAAACAATAGAAGGAAAGTGGAGTTTAAGACAGGATGTGGAGTTCATTCCTCTGAACATGAAGTAAGAGGAGTCTAAGGAGGACCCAGAGCAGTAGGAAACTTGCTGCTTACTCCTGACAGAATTCCTGAAGGAAAGACCCCGAAACTGAAGAGAAGAATGTCTGTGTGGTCCAATGAGAAGGTTAGACTAAAGGCACAAATCAGCCAAATTGAGTTTATTGCTGGGTTGACCATTGTTCTTTGGCCTAAGAATAACATAGAAGCAGCAATAAGCTGATAGACCTGAAGAAGCCATTCTCGGTGGTTTTCAGTATTGATAGACAATTAATGGCTTGAAATTCTCCTACCTCCAAACCATGGCACAATCCTCATTAAGGCTTGGGAAGAAGTTTTGTTTCATCGTTTACTGGGTATTCAGGCTGTGCTGCAGGACAGAATATTACATGAGTGTAGCCAATGTTAAAAGGCAGGTAAATGCCACCCGGGGGGGGCGGGTAACTGTATGATTCAAGGTCACTGAGAACAGACAACACACACACACCAGGCTCAAGAAGTGCAGCATCTACTCACAGTAAGAGAGGAAAGAGTGCACTAAATCCATCCCCTTGTAATGCATCTGTCTCTCACAGCTAGTGGACTATGCCACAGCAGTGTGGTTTTATATACTCCACTTGGTGCTGCAGTGGAGGGAACTCGACCTCTCCTCTATGGTATCTGAAAGAAAATTGTGGAGAGAGGACAAGCCTGAGGACTCTTGAAACACCCACTTAAGCAGAACAAAGAACTACACATTGAGCCTGAAACAGCAAAACATATTCCCACATAAGGCCATAAGCCCAGTACTTCCTGTGTGGGCCCCCTTACCTACTGGTAAGGAAGGGTTCCACGCCCATTCTTTTGTGGCCCAGTGGGAGTGAAAAGACTACACACAGGGGAATGTCTTTCCCAATATGCTCCAAAAAGCATAGCTGTATTATGACATCATCAATTTAGTTCTTCTGAATAAATTTGATGCCTCCTGCTGAAGTTGAAACCTAAACACATATTCGGAGATAACTGAAGCCAATAACGAAATAGTTTCCCTCTCTAGTGTTTTTATTCTGGTATTTGATTTTACTCCTTCTTCTTTACAATCAGCTTCCCTGATTAAAATTTAAAATCCATTCTATTTTCCTAAATATCTTTAACCAGTGTCTGTTCAAAGTGCATGACTAACATTTATTTAAATGTGATGACCATCTACTTCTATTTTACTTATTTCACAAACTTCTTGACATCTTCACTGCTTTTACTTCCATTACTTTTACAGTCACTTTTACTTCTCACTACTTCTCCTTGACATTCTGAAATCTGCTTCAGTTGATGTCATTGGAAACTAATGTCAAAAAAGATGTATTTGTACAAAAAGGCCACTGATTATATACACCCACATATCCTAAGAATGTTTTGCTTATTATCAGTGACTCTTTATAACTGTCTATTTTTCTCATTCTTCCTTCATCATCCTGTTTCTGCTAACTGTTGATTTTCAAAATGTGTGTGGACACACACAGCTATACAACTACACACACAAACACACACAGCTGTATACCTGGACACACACATACACACACATCGAACCAGTTTGCCCATTTTGACTTAGTGATCTACTGTTGACTATTTTTATAGAAAAAATATTCAAGATCAACTGTGAATCATAAGTCTCTAAACTTATAACACAGGTTCACAAGCTCACATAATTTTATAGCCAGTCTATGCTAATTGCTTGATAGACTGAATTCAGAAAATAAATGGTTTAAATACTGGTAGTTTAAAAATAGTTTTTGCTACTTTATTCTAGGCTATAATTATTATTTGGAGGGCCTACCTATGCTGGTGGCAGTTACTAGTTATCAATAATTAAGCCCCTTTGGGCTATAAGGAATTAACCACTTCTTAACTTCCTCTTAATCATTTATCTTGAACTCTCTTGCTCTACCTTTCCTTTCAGAAAAAAAAGTTCTCTTTCTATCACAGAGCAATATTAACCACACAGGAATAGAAAATCTTCTCATTAAAGCTCTGAAGCTCATTAGAGAAGTTTAAGTTATTCTAACAGTTCTCTGATATTGTTGTATCCATGTAACAAAGAGTACTGACTTCCTTGCCAGTCAATTGTCTTGTAGGAGCTGACCTAAAAACTGAAGTACATGTCCTATGCTGTGTGGAAGATAGAGTTTTAGCTGATTTTATTAAAGCAAATAATTAAAAATTTATCTGCCAAAATACTAATCTTCTCTTAGTGCCATTACATTAGCACATGCTTGTAAGCATGTTACAGATATGCTTCATTTTAATACAACTGATGTGTTTCTGAAAAGTCAGGGAATGGAACTCATCTGAAGTACAGAGATTTCAGACTAAAGGAAATCTATGCAAAATACTTTGTCAACTGAAGCATCATAAGGTAAACAGCTATCCCTTAATGTATGTTTTCTTGTAAAAATCATTGTGGTAGCACAAAAATAATAATATTTTACAAAGCTGAAAGAATATCAGCAAGACAAAATCTAGAATGTCAGAAAGGAAATGAAGAAAGCAAAAAGGCAGAAGAAATAGGACACACAGACTTGGCAATGTAAGGATGGGGACAGGGGAAAGAGAGAAACTCACCTTCAGAAAGCAAGCCGACCTAAAACTGATTAGCAAGGAATTTTGGAAATCATCTGAAGCAATGGTGAGCAATGACGGATGCCATTTAAAAAAGGGAAAAAAGACTCCTATGTTATCTACAAAGTAGAATGTTTACAAATGAAAGATTTCCTCTCTTATGCAGTCCCTGAAGTAGAAAAGGTATTCATGAAGCTGAGTATCAATTTTAAAATTGTAGGTCTCTCAAGCTAAATAGTAAATAGTATGACAAATGTTACTCATTTTTTATGTTCCATGGGAACTGCTGGATTAAAGAAGCTAAACAAGTGTAATTTTCCACAAGCTTTTACTTTTCAGAGTTTAAGTATGTTAGCATATATGGTGAATCTTCAACAGAAAGATAAAGCATTTCCCAAATGTAAACCACATAAATTTTTGCTAAAATTATTTCCAGGTATTAAAGATCAGAGTATCAAAAATTACAAACAAAAATTGTACCTAAATATAAATTAAAATGATATGAAGCATAATGACATTAGGACAGTGGAAATAATTCAGTATAACAACCTGATTAAATGTAATTTAAAATATCAAGATTTTGAGTACTTGTGGGACTGGACATAAATAGCTAGTGTAGAATAAAATGTCTTTCTTGACAATGCTGTGGAGAGGAGACAAAAGGTGCTATGTGTCAACTAGAAAAAGCAATGGTCTTGATTACTTCACGGGTTTTGAAGAATTAAGAAACATGCAGACAAATTAAATCTATAAGGCTGTTTGATATCTTCAGATTAAAATCTATGGGAAGTTTATAGTCACAAGTTTCAATAAGCTAGAGCAGGAAAAAATAATAGAAAAGGCTTAAATCCCAAGATGTGCCAAACTTTTGTAGTTTGCTGGGCATATCCCAAATATCAGGCACTTCATAAAATTTTCTGCATTATTTATATGTATTACTGCTTCATAAAACACAGTTCAGTATCATGATACATAAGCTGCATTATGAAAGCCTTAAACTTTTCAATTACCTAGACCAGATCAAATTTTAACGAACATGTGCCAATGTGATTTGTGATGTTAGGCTAGACTTCTTGTTAAAAACCTAGGTTTTCACTTACACAAATAATGGATAGTGAATTTAAAAAAGGAAATTTGATAAGGAGCTAAAGGGTTCAGTTTTGACTATGTTGGTCTGGAGGTGTCTGCGGGACATTAAGATGGGGATTTTCAGTAAGCAGTTGAATGTTCACATCTGAAATTCAAAAATAAGTTGGTCTAAAGGTAAATACTTGGAATTCATTAAGAATTTACGGTAATTGAAACAAAGGAAGTAGTGAAGACCAGTCAGATGGCCTGTTCAGATGGGCAATATAGAGTGACATGAGAAGGCACTAAGACGAAAAAAAAAAAAATAGAAAAAACCTGAAGAAGAAAAACTTATTATTTAATTCTTAGAGAAAGATAACAATTCTGGCTCACGCCTGTAATCCCAACACTATGGGAGGCCGAGGGGGGGGGTGGATCACAAGGTCAGGAGTTCAAGATCAGCCAGGACGACATGGTGAAACCCCGTCTCCACTAAAAATGCAAAAATTAGACAGACATGGTGGTGCAAGCCTGTAGTCCCCAGTACTCAGGAGACTGAAGCAGGAGAATTGCTTGAACCCGGGAGGCGGAGGTTGCAGTGAGCCGAGATCATGCCACTGCACTCCAGCCTGGGCAACAGCGCAAGAATCCATCTTGGAAAAAAAAGAAAAAAAGAAAGAATGAATGAAAATAAATAAATAAAAGAATTATTTATAGAATGATTACTTAAAGCAGCCAGGCATGGTGCCGCGCACCTTTAGTCCCAGCTACTCAGGAGGCTGAGGTGGGAGTATTGTTTGAGCCTAGCTTAGGCAACATAGCAAGACCCTATCTTTAAAAAAATGACTTAAAGCTTCTCTTACAGGAAAGTGCAGCATATTACTGGCTTTCATTTCAAGTTCATTTTCTCAGTACTTGCAAATAACATACACACACACGACATACACACACAGACACACACAAATGCAGACTTTATAATTGCGGTTATGGTATAATAATATAATAGCAACAACTTTTATAGAATACATACTATGTGCCCAGCACTGTCCTGTTTTATATACAGTAAATGATTTAATCTTCTTAATAGCCTGTTCCAGTTATTTTTTACCATGTAATAAACTACTCCAAAACTTGGTGTCTTAAAACAACAACCATTATTTTATGATTAATGAAAGTGGATCAAGAAATTGAGTTGGGTTAGAATGGGTGATACTAATTCTACACATGAAGTCAGATGAGATCACTAGATACTGGTAGATCACATTCACCTGGTGGATGGGCTGTTCTAAAGGATACCAGGAGGCTTAACACATGTGTCTCATGCCTTGCCTGGAATGGCCAAAAAGTTTAGCTCAGCTGGTAATGTTAACCAAAGAATCCACACATGGATCTCCGGCAAGAGATCCCATGTATCATGAGTCTCAGAGTAGTCAAACTTCTTATATAATGGCTAAAGGTTCAGAACAGTCACACTTCTGATGTGGCGGCTAAAGGCTCCAACAGAAAGATTTTTAAGAGCAGCATTCAAAAAGAGATCAGCAAAAGCTTCAGAGCTTCTTATGATTTAGCCTCAAAGGTCTCACAATATCACTTCCATTATAGTTTATTGGTTAGGAGTGTCACATATGCCAGCCCAGACTCAAAGGGATGAGTATTAGACTCCATCTTTCAAAAGGAAGAGTAGCAAAGTATTTATAGCAATCTATAATCTATCACAGAGTTCTGTTAGGTATATGTGAATATTATCCCTTTTTACATATAAGAAAACTGAGTCCACCGTGGTTAACAAACTGTCAAGATCTGTTAGTCAATAGCTAAACCAGTATTTAAAGATGGTAATTCTAACTCCAGTGCCTTAGCTCTAAACTGCTGTTTTAGAAATGCTTGATTGTGCATCATATTCAAGGAGCTATTTTGTTTGTTAATCACTAGATTCAACGTAATTAGTAAAACTATAAAATATTTGATAACTTGAAAGATATAATTTTTTAAAAATATTAATGTATATAGAGCACTCATAAACTTAGCAGAAAATACGGGACTTACCAACACATAGCCCTCAAGAAGTTTATAATTTAGTGGATGGCATGAGAGGTATAAACATACAAAATAATTAAAACATAGTGTGATGCAAGTGCTGTAAAATAACTATACAGGGTCAGAGACGGAAAATACCCAAATTAGCTCTAATCTTTATGGAATGTGCTCTCTGCCATGAATATCCTCACAATTCACCACTCAGCCACACAGACCCTGCAAGGTTCAACCTCAAATATCATATTCTATTGGAGGCCTCCCTGAATTGCCAAACTGTGTACAAGCACTCTATCCTCTAAACCTCTATTGCACACCGTTTACATTTATCTCAGGGTACTCCTTTACCGCCTTATACACGCTTGCCCTTGTCTAATCTCTCCTCTGTTCTCCAGCTCTTTTGGCTTACCTTTGACTCTTGTTTAGCCTGTAGCCTAAAGAAAAAGAATCAATAATTACTTACAAATTAAAATGACAAATGAATCTATTAAAGAGTTATTGGACATCTACTCAATATTTATTTACTGTCTACCATATGCAAGCACTAGAAAATAGCGACATTAGTAAAATGGCCAAGCATTTACAGAGTTGACAATCTAGTTATCTATTAGATCTAAATCTAAACATTAAATTTCAAGGATTCACAGCAGTAGAGTTATTGGTAGTCATGATAATTTATTAAATCGAATTTAAAGTGTAAAAAAATGTACCTAACACAATTTTATTTTATTTTATTTTATTTTATTTTTTAGAGATGGAGTCTCACTCTGTTGCCCAGACTGGAGTGCAGTGGTGCGATCTCGCCTCACTGCAGCTTCTGCATCCCTGGTTGAAGCGATTCTCCTGCCTCAGTCTACTGGGTAGCTGGGACAACAGGCGCGCGCTAGCACACCAGTTAATTTTTGTATTTTTAGTAGAGACGAGGTTTCACCATTTTGGCCAGGATGGTCTCGATCTCTTGACCTTGTGATCATCCCACCTCCGCCTCCCAAAGTGCTGGGATTACAGGCATGAGCCACCGCGCCCGGTCCCGAACACAAATTTTTAAACTTCATTCTTTACAACTTACAAGGACCTGAACATTCAACTAATCTTACAAGCAGGGCCTATTTTTTGTCCAAATGCGGTAAAGCTCTTCCCTCTTCATACAGTCATGTTGTTTGCAATTTTTTAAGAAGGTAGAACTGGTGAGTAGAAAACTAAGTAGTAGCTCAAGGGCTGAAAATTAATGATAACATTTGACTGCTAATAGCTTCAGAATATCAACAGTAGATCAATATCCTTATTAACACATGTAACTTAAATTCTATTTTACTTATTGTTTGAATTTATCACCACTACATTTTTTCATTAAATTGCCATTAATGAAAAAAATATATTTCCATTAAAATGTTTAGCACAGATTTGTAAAAATTAAATTTTACTATTTTCAATTCATGATGATTTTGTCGACGATGCTGTCCTTTATTTAAATGAACAACAGTAATTTTCTAATTTGAAATAAAAATGAAAATATTCAGGGAGTGATGTACACCTTTTGCACATAATACATTTTTATAATGGTCATAATCAGCTCTATTTTTTCCTCCGTAAGTCAGCCAGAACTCAAAGTGACCTACAATGAAGAGAAAATTCACAAATTAAATTCGTCTTTTAAACAAAATCTTTTGTGTTCATTTCCACAGTCAGTGGACCCTCTCACAGCCACCTCAAGCATTCTGCTAGTTCATTTTCAAAAACGTCAACAACAAATTCAGCCAGAACAAAATATAAAATGATTATAAAATTTAAAAGTTTACTTTTTTCACAGATAATTGGGTTTTAGCCAGGTAAAGCCTTAAGCCAAGATAAAGAATTTCTAGTAGGGAAACTTAGACATCAGCTAGTAAGTGAGTATGGTAACAGGTGAAAAGAGGCTTTCTGGATCTACAAAACCCAGTATTGCATCAAAACATAAGTTTGGTCCTAATAGAAAATTAGAAAATAATCGCTATCCTACATGAAAGAACATTACTCTCTTCCTTTTAACTATAGGGTATCTAATACTAAATTGTAGTTTAAGAATTATTCATTAACAATAAAGTCAGCTTCGTTTAATTTCCCTAGTAAACTTCCCTGTCAAAGTGATCTGTACAGGTTATTTCAAAAGGGGACACTTTATAAGCTATTTAGTAAGCAAAGCTTTTTGAACCTAATTCAGGAAAAGGGGAGATTAAAATGTATGTTGATCTACTAAGAATGTATTTTTCTTTGCAGAATTAGTGGTAGAATCTGACTCTTTTCCTTCAAAGTGAAACTGAGTAGAAACAGATTCACAAGGCCTCGGTAAATCACAAGAGAGCTTTAATATTGGTCCTATTTTCCCAAGACCAAATAAGTTGAAGAAAATAAGAATGGAGAGACTCTTATCCAATAAAAGATTATTATTTTTCACCAGTATAGGCAGGTGGAAAACACAGCCTACAGAAAAATAAAGGTGGCATTATTCCTCCAATTTAAGGGTCCATTCAGAAACCGTATCAATTTTATCCTTTTCACAGAGAAAAGACTGCACATCATCAAGAAACTTCAATAGGATCAACAAACAGCACAAACCAAGAAGTGAAGAGTATTAGTTGTCTACCAAAAGACACTCTCCTTTTATTCCTGCATGCAAGACTAAATGGAATATTCCAGCCTCCTTTTCATAGTGGACTTCTTTTCTCCACGGAATTTAATGTGATAGGTGTCCCTTATGGACCTAAGTCTTAGGATCATGTGTATGCTTCCATGTTATCTTTCCCCTTATCACCAGCTGGGATGGCAGGTGACCCCGTCTCTGCCATACAGAAGATGACAGTCCTAGAGAATAATACTGCAATCAATGGAAAGAACCTTAATTCCTGAATAACTTCATGGAGCAGAATTGAACCACTCAATTCGGATTGTTATGTAAAGGACAAATCAAGTTCTGTCTTCTTTAACTTACTGAATCCTCGTTCCCTTTGTTACACCCTAATTCAGACTAATATTTCCTCTGAAACTGTCAAAGAAATACCATCATCAGTATTTCCTTTCATTATCCTTGATCAATATAGGCCTGGCTCCAACTGGGAGTGGCCAAACATTCATAATCTCTAAGTACAAGCAATCTTTGAAAATGCACAGCTAACAGGTATTCCTACCAATGTAGTCCAAACATGGTAGAACAGCAGTTGTACATAATCAGGTTTCATAATTCCACTTTATATAAAAATTTGGATATCTCTTACTGCTTAGGGGAAGTCTGGTGACCAACTTTTAAAAAAATACTTATTAGAAAGTAACATTTCACATTTTAAAAAATCATCTAGATCTTTTTCAACAGGCAAATATACATAACCAGTCTAGATTTTTTATTTTATTTTAGGGTTCACATGACATCTAGGTGAATTGCTTCCAAACTAATTGATATTTCAGGAAATGCCTAGCTTTTCTTTAATAGAGTAAAATGTCTTTTATTACCCAATTCAAGTTAGCTTGAGATAATATTCTGAGAAGTAAAAACAATTTGAATTTATATCTTGTTATAAATGATTGGTTTCAGAAGTTTATCTGAAAACAATTTTTAGTAGAGGATAGAGTGAGAGAAAAAGTAAAAATGCGACAGGTATTTCTTCAGATGAAATGGTATAATTTATCTACTATTCAACTTTGTTAGGATTGGTTGGCTCCACTGCAAATGAAATAGTAGTAAAAAGAAAAGAAATCAGCAGATAGTTGAAATAGCCAAAGAAGGGAGCAACACAGCATTGTTAATGGGAGATCTGTGATTAAATCTACAGGCTAGAATTAGCTAAACATTAAGTATACATGGGCACAAAGAAGGGAACAACCAGTGCCTACTTGAGGGTGAGGTGAGAGGAGGAAGAAGGTCTGAAAACTACCTATCAGGTCCTATGCTTATGACCAGAGTGATGAAATAATCTGCACACCAAACTCCCATGATACACAATTTATCTGTATAACAACCCCATATATGTACCCCTAAACCTAAAAGATTTTTTTTTTTAAAAAATCAGCTTATATGGAGGCAGTTAACCACCATGTTTTTTCTAGGATTTATGCAAGGAGCTGTTTCTTCCTCTGAAATGTATCCCACTTGGTCATCGATAGCTGAAATTATTTTGTTAAACTGACAATAATCCAGGATATTTAACATCTCTAAGTCAGTTTTCCCATCTGTAAAATAACAAAAAATAACACCTACATTATAAATTCATTTTAGGGTTAAAGAAAATTATATACGTGGAGTATCAACAAAATTCCTGGCACACATTGAGAAACATTTTTTTGTTTTCTTTCTTTTCACTCTTTTAACATTACATAAAATGTAAAGATTTTCAGAGATCCACTCTACAGCTGGGTGTGGTGGTGCCCGCCTGTAGTCCCAGTATTCGGGAATGAGACTGTAGTGCACTATGGTCATGCCTGTGAATAGCCACTGCACTCTACTAGGCAACACAACAAGTACTCACCTATTAAGTAAATAAACAAAGGTCGGCTCTGAACCTACATCTTTATAATCCCCTTATTACACACAGCTTTCTATTCACAATTATTTTCCTTTCAGTGAAATATTGGCATTATTATGTTTATCAAATATTGCCACGACTAATTTAAGAGTCAACTTTCTTATGGTAAGTATAATAAAGGAGATGCTTTAGAAACTATTAAACTTCAGAGCTGAAGGGAGTTAAAACAAATCTGCAATTTCACTTTTGCTTCTAAATTGGGCATTACCCTTAACCAATTAGAACAGATTAAACAGCAAGGATTTAAATCTCAGTTACTCTACCAAGTCCATCATCTTACAAAATTAACTATTTAAATGATGCATTTTATGGACATTAGCTCCACAAAATTACAAGAGAATAAAATATTTTCTTATATTTTCTTAATGAACAGGGACATTTCATTAAGACAAAATATTGCCTTAATGAACAGGGACATGGAACATTAGGCAAAAGTAGACGTAGACTAGACTTTAATTATAAGCTGTGCCATATTTTATTTTAGCATTTTTAGGATTATCACTCTATTATTTTCTGGATTTCATTATTCGTTTGAAAAGAAAGATAACACTCTTATTTTGCCTTTATTTGCTCCTTTGAAGGTAATATATATTGTTTTATTATCAGTTGGCTGTTTTTAAGGTTGCTTTTTTTCATCTTTGGTTTTTGGAAGTTTTATTGTGATGTGACTACAGGTAGTTTTCTCAGCATTTATCCTATTTGGGGTTCTTAGCATTTCCTGTCTTCATATTTTTACTCAATTTTGGACATTTATTCTGTATTATCTCTTTATTATTTCTGCCTCATCTTCTCTCTGATCTCTCTGCTTTGGATCAGATCCTTATCACCAACATAAATTGTTTCAACAGGCTTCTAACTGTCCTCCTGGCCTCTAGTCCTTAAATATATCTTCTTTACAAGATCATACTATTTTCACAATTAAAACACTCAGTGCCTGTAAGATAAAGCCCAGTGTCCTTAGTAAAGTGTGTCTACAACACCCTCCATGATATGACACCTAGCAATTATTTCAGCAGGCTGGGCACAGTGGCTCAAGCCTGTAATCCCAACACTTTGGGAGACCAAGGAGGGTAGATCACTTGAGGGCAGGAGTTCAAGACCAGCCTGGACAACATGGTGAAACCCCATCTCTACTAAAAATCAAACAATCTGAAAGTTAAAAATTAGCTGGGCATGGCAGCATGTGCCTGTACTCCCAGCTACTCTAGGGGGCTAAGCAGGAGAATCATTTGAACCTAGGAGGGAGAGGTTGCAATGCGCCGAGATAGCACTACTGTACTCCAGCCTGGGTGACAGAGTGAGACTTGAGACTCCATAAAAAAAAAAAAAGAAAGAAAAAAAAATCAGCAAAATGTGGCCCTACTGTTTCTAGTTTGTTACTTTAACCCTAAAACAACCTGCTGCTGCTTATAGTTCTGACTCAAATTCATACTAGGTCTTGGCAATACATCTTATCTCTCCTGACACAGCACTAAAATAAAACATAAATGCACAAAAATATAATTAATACATAACTAAAAAGAATGTAGAAAAGAACTTTTCAAAAAATGAGGAATAATAACAGATCTCTAACAACTGGAAAATGCAGAACAAACTACTAAATGGAATTAACAGTAAAGATCTAGAAAATAAAGTAGAGAACTCTGCTACAGTATAAAGCAGAAATGCAGAGTCAGAAAGCATGAGGAAACAGATGAAAGACCTATAGAAGTGGTATGGAGGCCCCACATCTGAGTAATAGAAATCCAAAAACAACATGAATACAGAAAATGGAGAAGAAGAAATCAACAGAGAACTGATAGCATCAAATTCTTCCAAGTAGAAAGATAAGAGTATTTAAAGTGAAAAATGCCAAGTGGAATGATTATAGTAAAGACCCATACCCAGAGATAATCATAAAAGCTTCCGAGATTAAAAACAGGTTATCTAAAAACAAATGAGTTAGCCAGGTGGGCTCACACCTATAGTTCCAGCTACTTGGGAGGCTGAGACAGGAGGATCACTTGGGTCCAGGAGTTCGAGACTGCAGTGGGCCATGATCACACCACCACTGCATTCCAGCCTAGAGGACAGAGTGAGACCCAGGTTCTAGGGAAAAAATAAAAATAAATAAAAGAAAAGATTAGTTTAAACTTATCACCAACATTGAAAATAGACCAAAACCTTATAGTTTTGAGAAAATATTTTGACTCAAAATTATATACCCAGTTCAATCACATGCATACAGATACACACAAATACACACACACACACACACACACACACACACACACACCAGAATAAAAGCATTTGCTAATATGATATGTATTTACCACATACGCTTTAAAGAAAGAGTTCACTAGAAAAATAAGAAACGAACCAAGAAAAAAAAAGGAGTAAGATAATAAAGAGAAGAAAGAAGAGGAGAGACAGGATTCTAAAAGGGTGGGTGGCACCCAGGAAAGCAATGAAGGATATTCCTGTATGGCAGTTCTAAAGAGTAACTGATTCGTATTACAGTAGAAGGATGGATGGTGTCAGGAGGAAGGCATGTAAGAAAAGACCTCCATTTGAGAATCACAGGGAGAATGTGTGAAAAACACAATAAAGACACATTACCTCTTTAAAACAATAATGTGCTAATATAGTGAAGCCAAGAAAGACAGAGAGAAAGAAAGAAAAGTTGATGGCTAACCTAAAGAAAATAAAGGAAGAAAGTTGTATAAAAGGCTATGATACAAATGGAAAAAAATTAAATCTCTGGCATGGTTTTAAGTAATTGACAGTGAGAAAAGAGAATGTATTCTGTCATAGCACAATGCATGACTCAGCAGAGTCATAAAAATGTAAATTTCCAAACTTAATTCATGGAGAAAGGGTGAAAGATTTGGTTGCTGTTTAATTTCAAAGGACAAATTATAATAGTCTTAATAAAAATAGGTTAGCTAATAAATGGTGGGAACTAAGGGAGGTAAAATAAAAAGTGGAGGAAAGAGTGGGGATGATAATATCTCATAATGTGTTAGGTTATTACTATTTTCACAAAAGTAACCTGTGGAAGTAATGAAATGATAAATAACTCTAAACTACTCAAAGTAAGTATAATATAATTAGTATCATGAAGGAATCACAAGAAGAAGTGCAAACGAAGTATTTAAAAGTCTAGCCTGGGCAACATGGTGAAACCCTATCTCTACAACTTTTTCTAATCAGCCAGGTGTGGTGCACTGCACCTGTGGTCCCAGCTAATCAGGAGGCTGAGGTGGGAAGATCAATTGAGCCATGAGGTCGAGGCTGCAGTGAGCTGCGATCGCAGCACTGCACTCCAACCTGGATGACAGAGTGAGACCCTGTCTCAAAAAAAAAAAAAAGAAAGAAATAAAGAAAAGGAAAAGAAAAGAAAAAGGGTATTCAAGAGTTCACAGCCAGGAATCCAAACAGCTGTTGAAGAGAAATGGTCCTGTTATTTTTATCATAAGCTCTTCTAAATTATTTGATTATTATTACGTTTTCATGTATTACATTGATAAATTTTAAGATAATTTTGAAGACACAGATTAAATGACAGTTCTTCCATAAAGCAATCTGAACACTCAAGTGGCTTTCTTCTATACTTCCACAGAACCCAGTACATACCTCCAGTGTGGCACTGATTTTATGCTATCCATATGACTATGTGTTCATCTCCTCCACCAGACTCTG
This sequence comes from Rhinopithecus bieti, assembly GCF_001698545.2. Classification (NCBI taxonomy): domain Eukaryota; kingdom Metazoa; phylum Chordata; class Mammalia; order Primates; family Cercopithecidae; genus Rhinopithecus; species Rhinopithecus bieti. The sequence continues at coordinate 5,927,095 of NW_016812332.1, read as the reverse complement.
AGTCCCACTGGAGTAGGAACTAAATTTTATTCATCACTCTATCTTCATCACCTGGTATAGTATCCGGTACAAAGTAGATAATAATGAAATGTTTAGTTAATGAGTAAATAATCAACCATGCTGCACAATTTATATTAAAGTTAATATTTAAATCCATTGTGGGAATTAATAGACATGTATCATATACACTACTGAATTCCTTCTTTACATCATTGCATATTTTAACTTTCTAATAAGAGTATAATGGGATAGAGATAATGTAAAGCTACATGTTTCCAAGCCACCAGCATTTTACCAGCTACCCCAAACTTGAACCATTAATGTAATATTCAAAATTCTTCACAACTAGATTTTGAACATTATTCTGAAGTTGGTTACAAATCCATCTGGTTTGAAATCAACTTATCATGTTCAAAAATGTTAATATCCCTCACTAGCTCACAGCATGACACTATAAGATTTAATTTGGTATTATTTCATAGCAATGTTGCAATTAAAATTCAGTCCACATTGATCAGTAAAAGTTAAAGAGCAAAATTAGTTAGTGGAAATAGTAAAAGGGCTCAATATTAATATGACGATGCATCCAAAGTGCTTAGAGTGTAGGGAGGCACTGTTATTTTGAGATTATCCGTGTTGATTTGCAGAAGAACAGAAGGAGAAATCTGTGAATAGAACTGAATTTCAACACACAAAATTGTATGTCAACATTTTAAAATAATTACTAAAATGATGACCACAAGTGAGTCTCATTATAGACGTGAAACTTCTGACTAACAGACCTAACAATGACTAATGACATTACAAATAAGCTGTGAAGAAAATGTACAGCAGCTGTATTAGAACTATGCCTTCCAGGTTGGTGTGTGGATTTATTCCAAACCCTAATAAAACCCATGACTCATTTTTTATTAAAGTGTGTAAAATTTTAGACACATATCATATCAAGTAGATAATTTTTTAAGTTTAAAAGATTCTTCTGATAAATTTTATTTGAATACATAAGAAACAACATAATATTCAAATAATTCAACATATTTGAATAATATATGGCAACTTAAGATCAATCAAAGCAGTTGGTGACAGGGAATATTCTTATCTTTGGAGAGTTTGTCTGACTTTCAGAGTTCCAACATAAACCCAATCCAGAAATAAAATTAGAGAGTCTTACATTTGCTATTTATAAACTTCCATTACTTACATTTCTCTTGCTCTTGAGAATAAATTTCAGAGTTACACCTAGCAGGTGTTTTGAACTACATTTTAGACAGATGGAACATGAGAAAGGGCAGAATAAGAAACCAATGTCAAAGTTATTAAGTATTATAATGAACTATAGGATTTGGGTCTTTTGAAGTTCTATAGTCTTTCTAGTAACTGCTAGTTCCCAGCTCTTTTCAGTCACTAAAATACACGTATCCTATCAGTCTCAATTAGGAGTTATTTTGTAAAATACTTAAATCTGTTATGAGCCATGATTATTGCCTACCTGCATTATAAGCATCAAAAACCCCTTTTATTGTCAAACTGCAGTCCATCAACCATTAGTAGCTGGTAAATAGCTTAGTGAGTCCCAACCAGTAAGTTTTTAAATAGAACATAATAGAATAGAAACTATCAGAGTGTATCACATGTAATTAAGCATATTTTGGAAAATTTTTGTTTCAGCTGTATATGTGTGTATGTAGATACATGTATTTGTGACCTAAGTAATGATGTAACCTGTGTTTCTCACTGTGGGTTGTGTATATGTAGATACAAGTATTTGAGACCTGGGTCTTGATATAACCTGTGTTTCTTACTGTGGGTTGAGGGAAGAGCATACTGAAAACCACCACTCTAAGACAGATAACAAGATTAAGAACTTAGGTCAAGTTGGAATTCATTTACCAAAGTGGTTAATGGGTTACTCAATAGAACTGAGAAACTCACAGGAAGTTTTCAATGAAGGAAGCCTGGGAAATGAGAAAACTACAGTGCATGGCTGCTGCCTCAAATCTTGAGAAGAAGACTGCAGTGGGGAATGTGGAACAACCACAGGGCAGCATGAGTTGCTGAGCACTGGAACTAAGGAAGCTGAAAGTATTCACAGAGAAACAGTGATTTGAGCTAGCAATAATTTCAACTTGGTATATTATAAAACTGTGTCAGCAGGGCGCAATGGCTCATGCCTGTAATCTCAGCACTTTGGGAGGCTGAGGTGGGCGGATCACGAGGTCAAGAGATCAAGACCATCCTGGCCAACATGGTGAAACCCTGTCTCTACTAAAAATACAAAAATTAGCTGGGCATGGTGGCGCATGCCTGGAGTCCCAGCTACTCGGGAGACTGAGGCAGGAGAATCGCTTGAACCCAGGAGGCAGAGGTTGCAGTGATCTGAGATCATGCCACTGCACTCCAGCCTGGCGACAGAGTGAGACTCCATCTCAAAAATTAAATTAAATTTAAAACTATGTACAGGGATCCTCTCTTTATGCTTACCTCTGCATATCTAGATATAAAACAAAGATGTTACATTTATATATAAAGCAAAGATATTAGTTCCTGCCCTTGCCTCCTTCATAAGTGTACCAAAGGATAGGAGCTATGAAAGTACTTAGAGTTTGTCAAAATAAGTCATTGTGATGGGAGTTACCTGCAGCTCATGAGGAGCTAAAGCTCAGGATCACTTGATCTCCCTACTTTATACAGTACAGCCTTAGAGTCATCAGAAAGCCAGTTTTAAAGAAAAGCTTGTATTAATTTATTCTAATAATTTACCATAGTGCTTGGTAGGTCTTCAATTTATGCTTTTCACTTTTCTTTCCCCCTTCTCTCCCTTTTTTTCCCCTTTTACCAACTTAAATTCCATGACCAATCATTGCAATTACATCCCCAATTCTCTTACCTGTCTTGCTCAGAGTCATTTGTCTGAATCACAACCCTGGTTATGTATTATTTTCTGTCTTGCTAGTTGTGGAGGCCCTACAACTAACATGACTTAAGAAAACATATAGCATGTAAACTCATTTCATTTACATTCATGACCATGTATTTCATGTATGTCCATAACACTGCCTGGCAATCATATTACATTTGCCTGGTCTTTTACTCTCCCACTCTTCTTGATGGTGTTTTCATGCCTAATCTCTCCTACTCATATTTCAAGCACTTCCATTATCATGCTCAGTTTTAGCTGATCTTGCTTCTTAGTCCATTGAGAAAACTGAAGTAATCAGAAGAGAATACCCACAACCTACTGAATCCATGTACTTTGCTGTCCCCGCTGGAATGAAAGATGGCTATCAGTACTCCCATCTAAGTCCAGCCCCTTCCAACTTGGGCACTTGATCCCATCTCACTTCCCTACTCAAGGATGTGCCTCCAGCAATTCTCCCCCTTCTCTCCTATGACATCAGATTTTACTTTTACCTCTCTACTGTGTCATTTCCATCAGCAATTAAACATACTTTTCTCCCATTAAAAAATCCTCTCTTGGCTCCACCTCCTCTCTAGCTAATGTTTCTTCTCTTGCTTCCCTTTCAGCAAACCTACTCAATAAACTTTCTATACATTATCTCAAATTTTTCTTCCCATTCATTTTTAACCATCACCCAAGAGGCTTTCATCTCCACCATTCTAACAAATCTGTTCTCCTCATGGTTACCAATGACCTTCATATTACTAAATCCAGTCAATTTTCTCTTCTCATTTTAGCCTATCAGCAACATTTGATGCAATTGATCACCAACACTCCTTTCTTTAGCTAATCAAAAGGGTGATTATTCAGATTATGATGGATGGATCAGTCCTATAGGAGCTGAGAGTGACCTTAGTGGAGAGGCAGCAAGAAAACAGAGACCACAGTCCTACAACCACAAGAATCTAAATTCCATCAACCACCTGAATAACCTTGGAGATGACCCTGAGTTCCAGATGAGAACCAGAGCACAGTCAACACCTTGATTTCAGTTTTGTACGTCTTTGAGCACAGGGCCCAGGTAGTTTGTGTCTAGACTCTTGACCTGACCCACAGAAAATAGAAAAATAAATAAATTTTTGTTCTTTTAAGCCTTAAATGTGTAGTAATGTGTTAGGCAGCAATAGAAAACTAATATACTCATGATCTCCCCTGGCTAACATATTTGAAATTGCAATTGCAAGTACTTTTTTTTTTTTTTTGCACTTCTTATCTCCTTTATTCTCCTCTACTATATTTTTCATGATACTAATTTATTTCGTTATGGTTTCTCCATCAATTGCAGAAAAGCAAAGATTTTCATCCATTTGTTCACTATCTTGTTCAACTACAGTTTATGGCATGTAGTAAAATGTCAACAAATATCTCTTAAATGAATGAGTGAAACTAGTATTAAGTACATGAATAAAAGACATAATAATATTTTCCCTCAGAAGAATCAAGTTAATCATTTATATATAGATTTATAAAACTAGGTATCCAAAAATTCTTAGCTTGATAATGTTGATATTTAGTCAATAAAACTTTACTTAATATTTAATTTATTTTACATATGTAAAATACTGATGTCAAAGTATATAAAATCCTTTTGCATTTATAAATTTGAATACTCTAAACAATAATAAATATGTTCAATCTTAATTTTGGGCTTACCATTTGCCTGGTACCCTTCAAAGTATATTCCTTACAAATTTAACTCATTTTATCCTCAGAAAACATTATGAGAAAATTAGCATTATTAACCCCATCTTATATCGAATAAAATAAAGTACAGATGTTTAATAATTTACTCAAGTTCATATTGACAAAAGTAATAGATTCAAACCCAGGTTTTAGGTTTCAACTTCATTACATTTTCAATATCTGAATATGCATAAGACTTACATTTGTGTGTAACTAAATATTGTAAACAGGCTAAAAGACCAACAAAACTATAAAAGATATTTGAGCCAGATGACAAAAGGTTAATATTTTATCTAGAAAAGCCCTTAAAATTAATAACAATAGCACAAAAATTCAAATAAACAATGGACAAAAGACAACAGAAAGATCATAAAACATGAAATTTAAAATGTAATAAATATTTGTAGAAATTTCTTTCAATCTTGCTGGTACGTAAACAAAAGTACATTAAAGCTAGTTATAGGTATTATATGTTCCCTTTTAAACTGGCAAAAAAAACTTTTTTTAATTTGGTCAGGGTTCATTAAAACAGATTTTTTTTTTTTTTCTTTTTGAGACGGAGTCTCGCTCTGTCACCCAGGCTAGAGTGTAGTGGCACAATCTCGGCTCACTGCAACCTCCGCCTCCCAGCTTCAAGCGATTCTCCTGCCTAAGCCTACCGAGTGGCTGGGACTACAGGCGCGTTCCACCACTCCCAGCTAATTTTTTCTATTTTTAATAGACACAGGGTTTCACTGTGTTAGCCAGGATGGTCTCGATCTCCTGACTTCGTGATCCACCCACCTTGGCCTCTCAAAGTGCTGGGATTACAGGCGTGAGCCACCGTGCCCAGCCAAAACAGTCACTTTTATAGATCACTGCAAATGTACACTAAAGCAATCTTTGTTCCTGTTGTTGTTGCTGTTTTTGACAGAGTCTCGTTCTGTTGCCCAGGCTGGAGTGCAGTGGCACTATATCATTGCACCCTCTGCCTCCTGGGTTCAAGAGATCCTCCTGCCTCAGCCTCCTGAGTAGCTCGGATTACAGGCATGGACTCCCACACCCGGCTAATTTTTGTATTTTTGGTAGGGTTGGGGTTTTGCCGCATTGGCCAGGCTGGTCTTGAACTCCTGACCCCAGATGATCCACCTGCCTCGGCCTCTCAAAGTGCTGGGATTACAGGCACGAGCCACCGCGCCTGGCCACAGTAATGCAATTTTAAAGAAATACAATTCACCAATATACAGTAACTGCTAATTACAAATTCATACTGTGTGATCCCTCCCCACCAAAAAAAAAAAAACAAAACAAAACAAAAAAACCTTTCCCTTAAAAAATCTATTATAAAGAAATAATGAAAGTTGGTGAAAAAGTTTATGTGCAAAGATATATATCTCAAGTCATTTTAATAACGAAAAATTAGAAACCACCTAAATGTGAAGCAGTGGTTAATGGACAGTGGTTAAATTGTTTGTCGTTATCCGTAAGTTAATATAGATATTTGTAACTACTGGTTTTAAAAACAGTTATGTGGAAATGCTCACAGTATAACAATAATGAACAAAAGGTTGAACACAAAATATACCCACAGGATGATCCAAATTATTTAGAATATAAGCTTTACTTTAATAGATGATTTATATTTATTATCTTCTTGATAATATACTAGAAAATTTTTACAGAAAGTCTGTGATATGCAAAATCAGAAGTAAACAAAAACTGAAGATATTTCAAGAAATGTGTTGATAAATATAAACATTTCTAACTCATATAAGGATAGGTGTGTCATATTCTTAACCCTGTGCTGATCTACATGGCTCAGTGAAAAGGTGTCATGTCTGCCCAGCAGAAGACATCTGCATCATAAAAACTAAACTGGAAATTTCCACACAGAAAAATTATTCACGGGAAGGATGAAGCTTCTCACCCAGCAACGCAAAATCAGTTTTATATTATAGGGTTTATTTTCCAGAATTTGGACTATTTTATTTCTTTAAATACAAACATATTACTTAGAAGCTGTGTGTCTGTAATCGCCACTACCACTTGGTTATTATTTGATTAATATTTTGGCTTCTTCCAAGTCAGCTGCATTTTACCTAGGACAAACACCTATTTCAAATAGACCTGGTAGTGAAAAGAAAACCAGTTGATTAAACCTCCCTAGTTGTGATTGGTACTTCCACCACATAAGAAAGCAAAAACTTATTCTATTTGGTCAGTGGTATCTATCAGAGTTCATCTGCGGAAGAAGCAAAAGACATAGTAAGAGAACAGAATAAAAACAAAGAGAAAAGTAGAGAGAATAACCAGAGACCAGCACCAGTGGCAGCAATAGCAAGGACTTTAGTGGCAGCTATTACAGTGGGCGACAAAGTGATATTCCAACCACAAGGCAATTCAACAGGAGAGATTGGTATAGAATCAAAAGACAAAATGTCTCTTCAGCTGAAAGTTTCAAACACTAATTTGCATCAAATACTTTTATATGTCTACACTATATTCACAATAAATTTATGAATTCATCAATAAATAACACATCCAATATTTATAGCATGCATGGTCCCTGTATAAACTCTAGTTAGGCCTCTTTAACTTTACTAAAAATGTTCTTAAAAACATGAAATCGCTACAGTACTTGGGGTAGGAAATAGATATGGGAATGTTACATTCCCTTAAAATGTATTTTACGTATTTACTTGTTTAATGTCTGTTTTCCTTAACTGGGAAGTTAGCTTAGTAAAAGCAGAAGAAGTTTTTGCCTCCATTATCCAATGCTATATTCTCAGCACCAATAATAATGTCTAACATACAGTATATGTCCAATACGTATTTGTTGAATAAATGAGAAAGTTTACAAGTAATTCATGGATTTCATATGATCCATATATCTTGTTTACATCAAAGACAAAATGTTTCATATTTCTTAAGACTAACTACAACATGTTCAAAAATTTGGTCTATCAGCTGAAGTGTACCTCAATTTGATAATTAAGGAAATAGTTTACATTTTCATGTGAGCCCTTCCAAATACTCTAGCACAGATATGTGAAAATCAGATATTCTCCTTCACCGCCCATCTGCAAACTTGGAGAAAGTGAGAAGCTGGGGCATAAGTGGACGTGAATGGGCCTGGGTTCTATTTTTCCATGCTATAAAAGCCATAAACAGTGTGGTTAATGATGCTCCCACGTCTCACTTGAAGCCAAGGTAAAGTGGATTCGCGTAAATGCTGAAGGCTAGCTAGCTCTGGTGGCTGAACACCAGTTGAGGGCAGCAGAGAGCTACTTGAGAGAAAAAATAGATCCACGAAGGCTTAACAGCTCTCAGCTGAGAGTAAAGTGCTTGGTAGGTCTACAATGTGCTGCCGAAAATGAAGCCGCTTGGAAAACTAGTCCACAGGGTGGCCAGCAAGAATGGAGTAACCAAACGTATTAATGCATAAAGCCAAAAATCCAGGGAGATGGGTAGTAAGCCACACCAGGAACTCAGAATAATTTGGACTCCCATTTCACACAGTTCTTAGGAGCCATTGATTCAGACAATCATCTTACTCCAGAGCTGCTGAATCACAAAATGTCTTAGTTCCCTCCAACTCTAAAATCTTAGTTTCCAAGATAATTAACAAAGATGTTTAGAGTACGACCTGTTTTTCAAAGATTATCCTTCCTGTAGAAAGAATATAAAATTGTTAGTGTTAAGAGGGGAAAATCATACATGAACAAGGAGTAGCAAACACAGACTGGAGGTCCCAAAATTCTTTAAAAGTTGAGATTTCTCAAATACATGCGGTGGAATCCTGGTGAAGTTTAATGAACAGCCTCGGCCAGTCCCCTTGTTTCCCAGTGTGAAGACTCCAACCCTAAAAATGACCAAATGCAAGTTGCAGCCTGTCGAAAGCCAGGATTCACACTCCTTTTCTGTGTCTTCCTAGTGGTGTGATCTTAAGCAAGTAATTTAGTCTCTCTGGGTCAGCCTCCTCACTTCTAAAATGGAATAATACCTGTGTTTATGAGGTCTGTGAAAACTCTACAGAAGAAAACATGTCTTGTGAACTTTATATGGCATCGTGAATTTTAAATACAAGTCCAAGTAGTAGGAAGAGTAAGAAGTTTTCTACGGAACAACAAAAAGACATCTAAGAAAGAAACCTTTGATATATTTAGAATTTTCCCTGTAATGAACTTGTTTTTTTCTATCAACCCAGGTCAATGTAGATATGATTCTCTATATACATATATATATACATATATGTGTGTATATGTATACACACAAACACACACACACATGCATGTATGTGTGTGTGCATGGGTATGTGTGTCTTCAGCTTCCCTGAGGTCTATATCAAATGCTGAGCATATTTGCAACACAGAGTGATATTTGCCTTCTGTGAACACTCTTACTGCTAAAAGGGTGTAATGATGTTCCTAGTCAGACTGAATTTGGAGACATTTTATTGCATCCTCCTGAAGAAATTTATTCACAGGAACACAGAAGCAGAGAAAAATGTGGGCTATTTGCAGCCAGAATAATTTGGCTCTGGTTCCTAATAATAATAATAATAATAATTAATCATCACCATGAGGATATGGGAACATGTTAGAAAACTTGAATACAGCTGCCTCAGCTTTGTGTTCAGTTTGGTCCTATCTCACATTATGATTTTTCTGGATGGATAGCAAGGGAGAGCTGAGTGCATGCCAATGAGTTAGTAAATGGTGACTAGAGTGTCTGAGATTTTTGTTATTTTTAAAAGCAGAAAAAGGGGAAGATCAACAAGACAGGAAGATAGAGAAGATGGAGGGCTGGCTCATCAATTCTCATTTCTGATGAGATGCCTAACTAGAGAACTCAGGAGTGATACGGAAGAGTTGCAAATAACAATGAAGACACCAGAAGCGAGTCTTCTCAAATGAAGGTTGATGATTTATTGACTTAAAAATCTTTTGAATTATAGGAGATAGCAGATTCAACTTTCTGATTTTGTGCATAAGAAAACTAAGGTTTAGGAGAAGTGTTGTGACTAGCTCAAATTCCCCCAAGTGTTAACAAGGTGTATATTTATCTTACTATTCTAGAACTAGCTAGATAGCATGCCAGTGACCTAATTTTATAGTAAAATCTAGGAAATATTGGTGAAAAATAAAATAGAATAAACAAAATTCGTTTCCCTTAAAGTTACAAAACATGACTCCATATTCCAGTAGTCATTAGCTGCTTTGCTATTAGGAAATTAAACACACAGTTCAGCAAGTGCAGGCACAAACTACACCCACACACATGGTCAGCTTACAGTCACAGGCAATGAGAAGAGTTCTACTCTCTGTCTCTCTCTAACATGTTAAATGCCAAGCAAATGCTAAAATTGTGATTCTGAAAAGTTTGGGTCTCTGCAGTCTGCCATTACTAAGATTTTCCTGTGCCCAGATAGTTCATTTAATCTTTTCTGTAAGAAGAAGAAACAGAATCCATATAGACAGAGGAATTCCATTTCTTTGAATTCTAAAATATTTTCAGCCAAGGTAATATAGACAGAGCATATATGTGATTACTTAAAACATGGTGTTATTTTTAGTATGTTCCCTGATGTTCACTAGATAATTATCTCAAATCAAAGTGGTTAGTTCAGATAAAAGAAAATATCAAAAATTTATTTTTTTCAATTGTGTTAAGTATTCATGTAGAAACACATTTGGTGATAATTTGGAAAATTAGGTAAATAAATTTCAAGCCCCTCAAAATAAAATTACTTTTAGAACTAGTTCTTTGACATGGAATTTAAAGCTTTGGAAGAATACTCATAACCAACTTTAATTGCCCTATGTGCAGATTTGAGGTAAAAACCTTTGTCTTTCTATGTCGTATTACAATAATCAAAGCTTAGAATTTTATTATCAAAAGACTGTTGTTTGCCAGACAGACAATCAAGATTTATTAGAAAAACCTCCATGGCTCTCTCCTCCAAAAACCCACTGCTCAGTAAACTATTCCACACCTTCACTGCTACTATTGAGCATTTTGGTCACTAGATGTCGCTGCTGCCGTTTGAATGAGATTTTCTTCCTGCTTCCCTCCCTCCCCACCCCCCGCCCCCCGATGTTTTCTGAACATTCTTATGGTTTTTAAAGTTATATTTTAGTGGTGGTGTTGTTGGGAATTTGATTAATGAATTATATTTTATATATTAATGATCGCAGGTCACTTATTTTTCTGATTAAGAAAAAACTGGAAAGATGAAGTAACTTGCGTAAGGATCCATAGGAAAAGAGTGCAAGAGTCAGAGTCGGGAAAACAGCTCTCACGTCTACACTTCACCAGCTTTTAAGAAGTAAACGTGTTCCAGCTGTGAACAATGATGATACTCATCTTTTTAAATCAAAACCCACTGGGTAATATTACCCTTTAAGTCAGTTTCACTTAGCATTGCCCCTGATGGTCTTCTCCTTGGACACTAGGTACATATGAATCATGAGAGCAGATGACTTTCCCAGGCTAAATTTACTTGAAAAAGTAAGAAGCCTAATAGATCATCATCATCTAAGTTAAGGTGATTCCGTGCTCCAGAGAATCTCCCCACAGGAGAAAAATGTCAACAAGCTCAGGAGAGTCTCCCCATAAAGTTATTAAAACTAAGCAAACATACACAGCACCCACACACAATTCAATACAGAGGGGATCTCCAATCCAGCTTCCCTGTCAATACAAAAGAAAGCCAGTGGAGTTTTCTTCAGAACCCTGGGGCTAGGAAGGGTGCAGAAGGACCATGAGGGCAATCCCCAACTGCTTTCACCGATTAAGGTGAGGAGAAAGGAAAGTCATGTCTGGGGAAAATAAGAAGGCAAGTTAACTGAGAGAGGGAACTAATCTACGCCGAAGCTTCCATAGTCCTGCTTTCTAGAGAAAACCAAAAATTCACCACCCCGCTTGATGGATTGGCAGGCAAGAGAAAGGAGGGAAACTTCACACACTCGCTTAGAGTTGTTGGACCCCTTTTCCAGTCCCCATCTCAAGAAAAGAAGAAGGGGGCAGGGAGGAATGGACGTGCCCTGAAAAGAAAAGGAAAAAGAGCCAACATTGCAGCTAGCCTTGGGAAAATCTCCACAGATGAGCATTTTTGTTGCGTTAAGTGACCGGCATTAGCAGCCTAAACACGTAGGGGAAGGCTAACATCGCCGTTAATGTAATGCGGGAGAGGAATGATAGACCTGGGAGTTGAGAGTGGAAGTGCCAGTTTTGCATAAAACAAAACAAAACATTTCTGAGGATTTAAGCTCCTAGGGGTTGGGTGGAGTGAATTTAGGGAGCGCCTCAATCCGTACAGGAAGCATGCACCGGGGCATCAGTTTCAGAGGCTTACTTTAAAAACATATATTTCAGCTGCCTTAAAAAATAATTTCACAGTCTGAAAAACAGCTTCTTAGACCATGGTTCTGAGGTCGTCTCTGGGAGGGAGAAGAATCATCTCTGGGATGTCTTTCAAACTCCAGCATTGGGACTGAGAATTGACAATTAAGGAGGTTCTGGAAGTTAGAATGAAAACGGTCACCTCCACCACCTTCGTGAGGCTTCATTTCTCTCACATATAAGGAGGTAGATGAGATACAGTTAGACGCACATAGAGATAATGAGAGAGATAGGGAAAGGGAGAAGGAGAGAGAAGAAAGAGAAAAGGGAGGAAAAGCAGG
>NW_016812332.1:5874411-5914556 GCF_001698545.2 Rhinopithecus bieti | reverse complement strand
AGGGAGGGAGGGAGGGAGGGAAGAAAGGAAGGAGGGAAGGAAGGAGGGAGGGAGGGAGGGGACAGGAAGGAAAATTAGAAGAAATGAAACCCAATTGAAGTCTTATTATTAATAACTATTTTTTTCAAAACTAAGTCAACTCTACCTTCCTCGCCTTTCTAGGAAATCCTCAACTTGAACAACATTCTAAGTGCCCTAAAGCAATAAAAACAAAACTTTGGACAAGTGGGGCGGGGAGACTTTCCTGGAGGGCGGGCGGCGCGGGGGATCGAAGGAGAGTCTGCAGCAATGGTGTTAAGGAGAATTCGAGCGCTCGAATGCTGTTGTCACATTTCTTCCTAGAGCCCCATGCTCCCTCATTTAACTTCTCCCTTCCCCAATAATCACTTGAGAGGATGAGCTCGAGATTGAAGAGTGAGGTTGGCTTTTCTGTATGAGGAGCCGATAGGATCCACCAAGACTAAAATCCAAAAAGGCTCCTGGTGCTTCCGAGTACAACCCCAATTTCTCCGGCACACTGCCCAAGTTTCTTGAAACTCAGAGGCTCAGCTCAGTGTAAAAACATGGGGGTTCTCCTGGGTCGGTCTTCCTGACCACAGGGGGACCCCTGCAAACACGGCCTCCTCTTTAATACCTTTGTAACTCAGTTCTTCAAGCAACCCACCTAAGAGAATAAAAGGATCCACTGGGCTCAATAACTGAGCAGATGATTAAATAAAGCCAGGATCTTAGATCTTCGCATTTGGGGTGGGGAGTGGGGGCGCTGGGGAAAAGTCGGGAATAGCCCCGCGGGTACCCGGGGATCCCAGTTGTTTTTTCTAAGAAAGCCCCGTGGGGGGCGGTGGGGGATGCATTGGAGTGTGGCGATGCCTCCATCAGCCGTCACTTTATGAGCCCCCAAGTCAGCCTGCTCTAGACCATTGTGGATGAAAGTGGATTGTCTCTCCAGAACCAAATATTCCCTGACCTGCTTCCCCAACGCGCTCTCACGCTTTCCTGGGAGAGCACAGCGGTGCGGGAGACGCGGCGCTTCTGTCAATTGTGCAGAGCAATTACTAAGAAAATATTGTGACGATGTTGTGGGGCGGAAGGGGACGTGAGGAGGTAAGGGAGGGGGAGTTAGTTTGGAAAGCAATTTGCAAAGGAATATTAACTTTGATTCCCGAGGTCACCGCGGGAAAAGGGGTCTGGACTGCAGAGCTCTTCCTCTAGGTGGCGGACTTCGGTACCAAACAACCGCTAGATAAGCGCTGACTTCAAACACAAGATTAAGCTTCTTGCTGGTTAAAAATAATAACAGTAATAATAAAGAGGTGTGGGGCTGTTTTTTCCCCCTTTTGGATATTTATTTATTGCAGGGAAAAGTCATTGATTTTCCTAAGCAAACTGTGTTTCTCCTTCACTTGGTGGAAAATAAAAACTGTTTGAATAAATAAGTTATTTCTGAACATTTTGTTGTCAAAGTGTTAAATGTTCCCGTCATTTTTATTCAAACACTAACATGATTACAGCCAATTATATATTCACCAGTGTTCTTTATTTTAGAGTAATTGTACTTGTCACTAATAAAACAGAGGCATAATGGATCGCTACTGTTCTAGATTTTCAAGCAATTTTGTGTAATTTGATTGAATTATACATCTTATCTGCTACTTTTTTATTTTTATATTTGGGGATCCTATTTTCTTGAAAATTGCAGCTCTATGCTTGTTTTGTTGTTTCTCCAGTAACGTACACTTCGGTAACACTGATAAATAGAAAGAGTCCCTTTGAAATGTCAAAAATCAGCTGTTTTTTTCCACACCTCCTCCCCGCACTTCAGCATGGGGAAGACCTGAACTCTGCGCAGCAAGGGAGTCTGAGCGAGTGGGTGCACTTCCTAGAATAGTTCAACGTCAGATAAATTCCCCATTGGCCCCAAAGGCAGTCACCTCCCTGCCTGGAGTCTTTGGGGGCTTTGTCTCTTTCCTGTAATGATACTGTTGGTGTCTGGGGCTTCAAACATGCTAAGACAAGTAGACCATGGGTTCAGCTCATGTGCAATATGTATCAAGGGAAAGAATATATACGGCGGAGCTAAAAGGTAAACTGCATTTATTAATCCAATTACACAAAACCCAAAGGTCCTACCTACCAACCTACCCCCTACCCCGACAATTAAAACAATTATCTATTTGTCTATGTTCTTTTGGTTCCAAATATATGGAAAGGACTGGGATCAATACTTTCTCCCCTCCCCCCTTTTAAAGCATTTCAATAATTGTTTTAAAAGATGGGGAAAAGATGCACACATCTTCCCATTGTTCACATATCGGAACAATCAAGAAATAAATGTGACAGCAAGCAGACAGACGATATGATATGATTTAAGGGGCCATCTCCAAAACTGAAGGAGCAGAGAATGTGTAATTCTTTTCCCAGTAAATCCTTCCAGTTCCTAGGACAAGACTCAAATGTCCCGCTAGGAGCTGCAGCTTCGAGATGGAGCCAAAGGCTCTGACAAGTGGCTTGTGTACGACCCAATATTTATCAGTAACAACAACAAAATCAAGTGAAACCAAGGCTGGGGATTTTGAAATGCTTCTGAAGCCCTGGCGTGGATATGCACGTGAGCGAAGAAAAAGTCGCTGGAGATGAGTTGGCTCCACTTGTCCGCCCTGGGGAGCAATCCTGGGGCAAAATCCAGTGCTAATTGAGCCCAACCAGCCACATTATCAGCTGTAAATGTTCAAGGGGACTAAGAATGAGCATTGTGTACTAAAGATACTCCAAGTATTTTTTTAGGTAAATAGTGACGTGTAATCAGTAGCGTGTGTATGCTTATAAATAGGAAAAGAGAATTATTTTTAATTAATTAGGAAAATAATCTTTCATGTGTAATTCCAGACTTCTCTAGCGTCTCCCACTCTCCGACTGTTTTGTGATTGGGACTTCCTCTAGGAAAAGCTGCGGGCCCTGTTTTCTGTTTCGAGCGGGAGAGCAGACACTCAGCTCAAATAGAGGCCGTTCTCTCGTCTTTCGGGGTGTGTATTCTATGGCCAAAAGGTAAGATGGCCAAGGCAGCGATCTGAGCGTGATGTCTGGCCCCGCGGTGGGGCCGAGGAGGCCCAAGTTGGGACAGCTCCGGAGCTACCCCGGTGCCCCTCAGCTGGAGGAGGGCGCGCGGCAGCCGCCTGCCAGCCGCACAGGCTGCTCTCCAAAGGAGCCGGGCTTTTTCAGCGTTTCTATTTCCTTGTAGCCTCATCTATCTTATCTAACAAGTTCACGCTCCAGGAGAAAAGAAGAGGGTGAGAAAAAAAGAAAAAGAAAAAGAAAACCTCTTCACCGCGGTGATTCATAGTTCATAGGCTCCGGAGCCAAACTTGCCGACCCAGCTTTTTTCTCGAACCTTACTTTTCTCTCCTGCATGCCTTAGAACAAACCCAGAAGGAAGATACTAAAATTGCTGAACAAGAATCTAGGATTGTTTTAAAAATAAAAATGACCCCCCACAGACACCTTTGATGTTGTTGATTCTGACACAGAGGAGTCGAGTTGTTTTGTTTACACATGATAACGGTAACTTGCTCCTGATGCCGCTCTACGCGTAGCTTAGTCTGTCCTCTCCTCTCCTCCCCGCAGGCGACTCCTTCCAAAGAGCGGGAGAGAAATATGGGTATTACGGTTCTCCCCCACTGGGTTCAATACCCCTTACATGTAGCTGAATATTCGAATTAACGTTACCTGCATGCACCCCAGTCTTTTAACGCTGAGATGTGCTTTATAGCAATACAGGCTCGATACCTTTAACTGTTTTCTGTATCCCCGCGTTTACCGTGGCAGATGACCTCTTAGCCCAAAATTGATTTGGTATATATCCGGCCTGATGTGCCAAAAACCGAGATACCTAGGGTGAAAAGGCAACTTTAAGGGGGGACATCTAGAGATATGACGCCTAGAATCAAGGCCTCTGGCTCGATTGCGTTCGGCAAGCGTCTGCAACAAAGGAGCGCAGGGCAAGCTCGCGGATATGCGCAGGGAGCAGCGGCGCGCAGACCTGGGAGCCCCAGCTCCGCGAAGCTCCTCGAAGGCAACCCTCGCAGTTACAGCCTCAAGAGGAAAGGCAGGGAAGGGAGAAGAGCTGGACCTTTTGAGAAACGCTGCTCCAACAGATTTTCCATGGCCTGGTGTTGGAGAAAGGGCGCGGGGGAGGAGCGAGGGTTGGGGTAGGAAGACCTACTGGAACCGACACGGGAGAGTGAGGGCCAGGTGGATGTAAGATCTGCACAAAGTAAAAACTTGCCCATTGGTTTGTCCACGCAGGTTTTTTGAAAGAAAGCAGATAGATCTGATTAGTAGATACTACTTTCCCCATGCGAAGGGAGACTTTGGGGTGAAGGGTTCTCTGCGTGCTTTCTGGCTTGCTTACTCCACTCATGAAGTTTTCTCTCCTCTCATTCTTTCAGACCTTCAATGGGTGCAAGCATTTCCTGTAAGATACTTATTAATCTCATAAACGGACCTTGCAATGTTCAGTGTTTTCAGTGTACATGTAACTATTGAGCGGTGACTAGTTCAAAGGTGATCGGCTAAAAATTGCGAGGGAGTCACACCTTTCCATCTTTTCTCACACAGCTGGAATTTGGGGGACCATTTGGAGGTGTGCTTCAAAAGAGAAGTCTTGGTTCACCCCCCCCACACACACACACACACACACGCACCTTCTCAAAAAGGTCCTGTAACACTTTCGGAAGGAGATTGAGGCTTCTACTAGAAATCACATTGAAGCTCCAACTAATTAAGAAAAGTGATGGGATAGTTAGGAGCTCCAACTCTTAGCCCAGCATTTTAGCCCTGTAAGTTTTCTTTCCACTTGATATATATTTATAAAGTTATTTTCTTTTTTCCTCTTTTGGTACCCCACTGATGGAAAATCCAAGTTAGTATTGTTTTGTGGAATGGCTTTTGCCAAGTCTCACTTTCTCCCTTATGCGATAGAGCTGGGGGTTAAACCTAAGAACCTGAGCTCTAGCCTTCTTCATTCTTGTTCACCAACACCCCTTCAACTCTTTGTTTTGTTTTGTTGTGCTCTGTTGTGGTTGTTTGTGGAGCTTCCCTATCTCCTTTGAAAGACTGACTATACCATTTCCTTGGGCAACTAGAGGAAAAATAGGAATTGGCCTCTCAGGGGCACTTCCCCAGGCTGTGAGGAACCATTTCTCACAACTGGATCAGGTCTAAAAACAGAACAGGTCTGCCTTCACACTATCAGGGACTTAAGTCCTTCAGCAAATCACTCACCCTCTGGAGGGCAATGGCAAATAACGCGAAACAAGTAAAAGGGTAGTGGGCATTATGTTTAAAATGTTTACAAGACATGTAGAGAGTATTCGACTGAGAAGTTTTTCCAGAGACTAAAGTCCCTTGGCCCTCTGTTGGTATTTTATCATGGATCTTTCCACACCTGGTTCTCCCCCTTGGGTAATGTCGGGACAAAGCTTCTCCCATGCACATTTTGCTGAAGATCACGGGACTTTTCTTTTGGCTGCGTATGTACTTGGCTTCAGAAAGCCTGGAACACCTGGAAGCATCACAGAGACTTGCCTGGAGAGTCCCAGAGGTCTCTGTCAAGGCCTTATCCTCATCCTTGCCTCATCCTTGTCCTCTTCCTCTTCCTGCTCCTCTTCTTGGCCTTGGACTTTCTCGCTTTTGAAGTGGCTCCCTAGCTTATACAAGCTAAACATTTCCACTCTCATAGATGAGGCTCTCCCATGGATTTTTTTTACTCGAGGTTCTCAAGCAAAATTGCCGGTGCCACAATGTTATGATGGAAGGATGCTGAAATGACAGGCCTAGTAGACGCTTGTCTTAATCATAGGCTTCTTAATTTAGTTTTAGTGCTGTGTGTGTGTGTCTGTGTGTGTGTGTGTACACACACACACACGCGCGCGCTCGCGCGCGCGAATGTGCGCGCCCCCGGGAACGTTGAGGGTGCGCGTGCGCGCGCTGAGAGCAGCCGCTGACAACCTGCAGCTCCCTAATGAGTGACGAGGCAGGGCTGCTGCAGAAAAGTAACACTTCCCTGGTGTGAAGACCTCTTACTGAGAAGTTTAGTTCACTACTGTTCTTGCAAACCTAATCGTATAACCTGTAACCAAAACCCACAGAACAAGGATACAACACGCTAAAGAGTAACTTCTAATCACTAAATGTTAGCACCATTACCTGCTGTTAGGAAGATATTATAGACGAGTTGGCTCCAGCCAGGGCAGACCTCACCTGCCACAGGATCTCTGGAAATACCTGGATGCCTCCGTATGGGATCTCGTCACTCCCAGTCGTCACAAGGTCAGAAATTCTCTGTGCATCTGCAGGAAGAGAATTTTAGCTAGAGCTTGGCGCTGGGTGCCACACCAAGGACACCCTGTCCAGGGAATGGAGAGCAGAGTGGATTTTAGGTAAATGGGGCCCACCTTCATTTAACCAGCAGCTAGCAAGAAGAAAAGAGGCGAATCACTGACGGAAAACGGGAGAGGCCCTAAAGAAGACTTAAATAATACTGCCAAACGGAAAAATGAAATGTTCTGCTCCCTACTAAGATGAAGTATGCTGTGGAGCCTTGGTTATTAATTAAAACTCCAGAAGGAATAATCTAATTCATTTCCTAAGCAATTCTTCCATTGGAGCTGCTCACTCTTTAAAGGGCCTGACCTCTCTGGGGGAGCTGGGGACTGCAGACAGAGCAAGAGAGTTTACTGTGATATATACCAGAAAATTACATTTACTTTGACTTCTGCGTTTACTCATTAATAGTACACATTTGTAGATGTCTGTGTAAAAGATCAAGGTTACATCAGTCATGAGAAAAAAAATTAGAATGATAGAGAATTTGTTTCAGGTCTGAGACAACTGGATTCCCTCTGTCTTCTGAAGGTAATCACGGTGACTGAGTGGGGCTGAAGACTGGGCTTCACGTGCTTAGGGAAGAGGCCCTAGGTGGACAGAGGCAGGCCTTCAAATCCAATTTGCACCCAAATTGGCCGGTAGGATATACAAAGCCCCATCCAGAGACTTTCAACTTGCACAATACTCTGTCCAGGGCCCCCCTCCCCCTCCATTTCAGCTAGTAGCAGTTCTTTTAAAAAGCTATTGCTGAGACAAACACGGGGCACTGAGTAAACAGTGCATGTTTTGTTGAACAAGCTATATATATATATATCACCATCTCGACATAAAGTGCAATTAAAATTATTAAAAGGAATTAAAACTCACTTCTTGCCAGATTACAAATAACTTTTGTCATTAGGAAGAATAGATTTTTAAATATTACATTAAACTATATACTATTTATGTCTATAATATCCTATTGAGAGACTTGCATTCATGCAATCCTTAAACTACATAACATAGTCTTAATTTGAATGAAAAACATTTTCCCAGTCAATATGAGCTCCTAGCATATAAAATCAGATTATTACAGTGCTCATTAGTGAACCCTAATTTTTGCTATTTGAAAGTAAACAGAAGAAAAACATTTCCACCTGCTAAAATTTTATACAAGATTACAAAACAATGCACGCTCAGCTTTGACCTAAGAAACACCTTAAAACATTAAAAATTCATCAGTCAGAGCTGGTGTATTGAAGGAAAGCTCCTCCAGTTTGCTGCTGAGCTTGGATTTGAATAAAATGTCCAATGTTAACAAACAATACCCACGTTTGGCACTTTGTGTATTAAATTGATCAAACAGATTTTAGGAGGCACAATGCACAATTTGTACAGACCTGATTGAGTTAATATAATATCAGCAAATTTTACATCGAAATGATTCTGTTTCTTTTCTTTGTGTTTAAAACCAGCACAGATTACAAATTTTAATGATCTGAAAATGTTTGGTATACAAAATCATGCTTATTTCAGTATTAGCAAAACACAAGAAATTTTCAACACAAACACCCAGCTGTGTCTATTTTAAAAGCAGTTCAATGACAGCTTGCACTTATGAGCATGCAATCAGCTAATTTCGTTTTTTTTTTCTTCTGTGTTAATCAACACTTTCCTTCCTGCATATCAGAGTACAAATAGTATAGTTACTCCACATCAGTAAATGTTTACGTAACCTGTCCTTTCCCAAGAATCCGGTTACACCGAATCATTTCACGCTAGACCGACTACGAAAACGTACCGGGCCGTCCACCTCAGAGGGAGCCCTGTGTGCCATTATAAGTGGTGGTGAGAAGGGGGGTTGTAGGGGGAGAAATTGGGAGGAGTAGGTGGAGGAATGGAGAGACAGAGGAATGGAGGGTGGGGGGAAGAGGTGGGGGGAGCTAAGGGAGAAGGAGGGAGGAGGGAGGAAGGAGAGTTGAGGAAAAGTAAGAAGAACGGGCCTGAGGAGGGGAGAAGAGTGGGAGGAGGAAAAGTGAGTAGGAAGGGGAAGGCCCACAGATCTCTCCAGCCGGTAGGCAAAGCCCATTAGCTCACCCGGCCCTGCGAGAAATCCAGAGCTTGGAAATCAATGTTTGGGGCCATGTCACTATCAACACCGATTGCTGGAACCCTTGAATTTTTCCCCATGTAAATAGTTTGTTTTCAAATGAGAAGATACGTAGACATAGGAAAAGATACATACATACAGTGGAAGGACATTTGAGGTTAGTCCAATATTCAAAGCTCCTTTGTGGCATTCCTGAAAGATGCATATTTAAAATTCACTAGCTATTTGTAATTATCTATTATTCTCTCCAGTTTCCTCCCCCCACCCCCCGCCCCAACCTTTTCTCTCTCTCTCTCTCTCTATCTTAAGACTAGGGGTGGGGAAGATGGAATAACCCCCTATTATCCTGAGTATTCATCAATTGCATTCTTTATGTTACAATTTAACTTTACCATCAAGCATAAGCACCAATTTTCCCTCCTTAGTTTTCTTAAATACAAATCTGCCAGATATCTTAATGAGAGTTTATCAAAATGAAGAAATGCTTACGTTTTATAATTATTTACCTTCTAGAGGAAGGAAAAGGTGCTTTTCATTTATGCTTCTCCTCCACCTCCCTCTGGGGCTACATCCTCCGTAAAATGTGGTATGTTTCGTGCCCATGTGGGATGAAACAGCCTTTGATCAATGTGCTCCCCACTAAATTCCAATCCCTGGGAAATGCTGGGCCTTAGCCCTGCCCCTGGCCACGGGATCCTTTTAAAGCCCCCGATTCGCAATTTCCCCATTCACTTCAACCTTCAACCGAACCTTCCCAGTTCCAAAGCCCAAGAAGCTGGGACCGTGGGATCCACGTTCCCAAGGCTCCCCGGTGCTTTCCAACAGCACTCAGGGTGGGCAAGAGATGGCTCCAGTATACTGTTATTTCAGGAATGAGGCCCGCACAAAATAAAAGCATTTGAGAAACGGAAAGAAAAAAAGAGGGAGTGAAAATAGGAAGGCTTAAAAAAAAAAAACCGGAAAGAAATAGACGCCCACCCTTATTTTCCCTCCAATGTCAACAAGCAAAACGAAAATATTTCCAGGGTGATCGCTCGCAGCTACCCGCTTCCAATTCGGATTAGAAGCTGAGGCTGGAGCGGCCAGGAGAAAACGACATCGAGTCACCCCAAGCGTGAGCGACGGTCTGGAGCAGGAGAGAAGGAAAAGGAAGAGACACACGTATACAGCATGTGTTACCTGATTTATTTCGAGATTGTTTGGTACTGTTTTCTCTCTGGGCACCTCTCATTTCGGAAGGCCATCAGAGGCGCCCACTACTGAGCGGCCCCGGCCCGCCGCAGCTGCACCCGGAGCCCCAGGCCCGGCTTCCCCGCGGCGCCGGAGCCCGGAGCTCGCCGCCGCCCAGGCCTCGGGAATCGAGTAAGTAACCCCTGTTTGGCCCCGCGCTCCTCTGCCCACTTCCTCCTCCTCATCTCATCGCTCCCAAAGCTCTCCCACACCCTTCTCCCCCGAAGTAAAGGACACCCCCCGCACACACGCCAGCAGTGGGCCTTCTCTCCCCCTTTATCCAAAGCTGCGCTAGACTATTACCTACAAAGGGCACAATTTTCTTACTAGCTCAGAAATGCCAGACATGGGCCTGCAGGGCCGACTAGGAAAAGTAGTGCCTCGCCTCTACCTCCTCCATTTCCTGCCCTCTCGCATCCTCTCCCTGCACTCCCACTCTTCCCACTACCACCACCACCACCCCCGCTTTCAAAAATAAAATTGGATACAAACTTTAATCACTAAGGACAAATATTGACGCTCAAACGAAAATGACCCAGTACAATGAGGAGGAAGCCGGAAATGTGAGCTATTGGCCCTAGGAGAAGAATTTCGGTGGAGCGGAGCCGGCTGGGTGGAGGGGGTGGCGGGGGCGCAGGGAAGGGCTGCGGCACCGCGTGCTCCCGCCGGCGTATCCCTACGCGGCTTCGCGCGGCCGCGGGGTCCGAGGCCCGCGGAGAGGGGGAGGCGAGGCCCGAGGGGCGGCCAGCCGAGGGCGGGCGGGGGTGGTGGGCCCGGCCCTCCGATTGGTGACGGCGAGAGAGACGCTCCGCACGCCGCGGCTCTGATTGGGCCCACGGTAGGAAAGGTTAAACCAAAATTTTTTACAGCCCTAAGTGTGCGCCTGTAGCTCGGAAAATTATTGTGGCTATAGCCGCCTCGATCGCTGCTCCAGCCTCGCCGCGGCCGATCCGGGACGCCCCGCCCCCGCGCCCGGCTCTCCCCCCCTTTGGGCGCTGCCTGCTGCTGGCTGTGACTGCTGCTGCGAAGAGAGGAGGAGGAGAGGAAGCAGGGGGGGGAGGCGGGGGGAGACCAAGAAGTACAGTTGGGAGCGAGGGAGCTTCAACACCCCGGGGCGGTGTTGTTTCTTTTTCTTTCTTCTTTTTTTCTTTTCTTTTTTTTTTTTTTTTTTTTTTCTAATTCCTGAGGGGTGGTTGCTTTTGCTACATACTGCCAGCGCCCGAGCTGCGGTCCAACTGCGCTGCTGCCGGAGCGCCAGTGCCGCGCTGCCGCCGCCGCCCGCGCCCCGTTCGGCACCCACCGTCGCCGCCGCCGCCGCCCGCTGTCCCTCCCGCGCCGCCGCCGCCGTTTCCCCCGACGACGGTGATGCGGACATGGGAGATAGGGAAAGAGGAAAATGATCCCCAAGTCCTCGTTCAGCATCAACAGCCTGGGCCCCGAGCGGTCCAGAACGACAACCACCACGCAAGCCAACACGGCCACCACAACAGCCACCACCCAGCACCACCACCACCACCACCACCATCACCACCACCCGCCCGCGCCCGCCCCGCAACCGCCGCCGCCCCGCAGCAGCAGCAGCCGCCGCCGCCCGCCCGCCGCCCCCGGCAGCGCGCCCCCCAGACGCGGGGGCCCCGCCGCCCGACGACGACCAAGGGCCCCAGCAGCTGCTGCCCCGCCGCGCCGCCGCCACCACCGTCCGCCGCCCTGGACGGGCCAAGCGGACGGGCGGGCGGCAAGGGGAGCCAGGCGGCGGGCCCAGGGACGCCGCCGTCGGCCGAGAGGCCGGACGTGAAAGGAGAAGGGCGCCGGCGCCGGGGGGGAGGAGAAGAAGGGGCGGGCGAGGGCGGCAAGGACGGGGAGGGGGGCAAGGAGGGCGAGAAGAAGAACGGCAAGTACGAGAAGCCGCCGTTCAGCTACAACGCTCTCATCATGATGGCCATCCGGCAGAGCCCCGAGAAGCGGCTCACGCTCAATGGCATCTACGAGTTCATCATGAAGAACTTCCCCTACTACCGCGAGAACAAACAGGGCTGGCAGAACTCCATCCGCCACAATCTGTCCCTCAACAAGTGCTTCGTGAAGGTGCCGCGCCACTACGACGACCCGGGCAAGGGCAACTACTGGATGCTGGACCCGTCGAGCGACGACGTGTTCATCGGTGGCACCACGGGCAAGCTGCGGCGCCGCTCCACCACCTCGCGGGCCAAGCTGGCCTTCAAGCGCGGGGCGCGCCTCACCTCCACTGGCCTCACCTTCATGGACCGCGCCGGCTCCCTCTACTGGCCCATGTCGCCCTTCCTGTCCCTGCACCACCCCCGCGCCAGCAGCACTTTGAGTTACAACGGCACCACGTCGGCCTACCCCAGCCACCCCATGCCCTACAGCTCCGTGTTGACTCAGAACTCGCTGGGCAACAACCACTCCTTCTCCACGGCCAACGGCTTGAGCGTGGACCGGCTGGTCAACGGGGAGATCCCGTACGCCACGCACCACCTCACGGCCGCCGCGCTCGCCGCCTCGGTGCCCTGCGGCCTGTCGGTGCCCTGCTCCGGGACCTACTCCCTCAACCCCTGCTCCGTCAACCTGCTCGCGGGCCAGACCAGTTACTTTTTCCCCCACGTCCCGCACCCGTCAATGACTTCGCAGAGCAGCACGTCCATGAGCGCCAGGGCCGCGTCCTCCTCCACGTCGCCGCAGGCCCCCTCGACCCTGCCCTGTGAGTCTTTAAGACCCTCTTTGCCAAGTTTTACGACGGGACTGTCCGGGGGACTGTCTGATTATTTCACACATCAAAATCAGGGGTCTTCTTCCAACCCTTTAATACATTAACATCCCTGGGACCAGACTGTAAGTGAACGTTTTACACACATTTGCATTGTAAATGATAATTAAAAAAATAAGTCCAGGTATTTTTTATTAAGCCCCCCCCCTCCCATTTCTGTACGTTTGTTCAGTCTCTAGGGTTGTTTATTATTCTAACAAGGTGTGGAGTGTCAGCGAGGTGCAATGTGGGGAGAATACATTGTAGAATATAAGGTTTGGAAGTCAAAATTATAGTAGAATGTGTATCTAAATAGTGACTGCTTTGCCATTTCATTCAAACCTGACAAGTCTATCTCTAAGAGCCGCCAGATTTCCATGTGTGCAGTATTATAAGTTATCATGGAACTATATGGTGGACGCAGACCTTGAGAACAACCTAAATTATGGGGAGAGTTTTAAAATGTTAAACTGTAATTTGTATTTAAAAAGCATTCGTAGTAAAGGTGCCCAAGAAATTATTTTGGCCATTTATTGTTTTGTCCTTTTCTTTAAAGAACTGTTTTTTTTTTTCTTTTGTTTACTTTTAGACCAAAGATTGGGTTCTAGAAAATGCACTTGGTATACTAAGTATTAAAACAAACAAAAAAGAAAGTTGTTTCAGTTGGCAACACTGCCCATTCAATTGAATTAGAAGGGGACAAAATTAACGATTGCCTTCAGTTTGTGTTGTGTATATTTTGATGTATGTGGTCACTAACAGGTCACTTTTATTTTTTCTAAATGTAGTGAAATGTTAATACCTATTGTACTTATAGGTAAACCTTGCAAATATGTAACCTGTGTTGCGCAAATGCCGCATAAATTTGAGTGATTGTTAATGTTGTCTTAAAATTTCTTGATTGTGATACTGTGGTCATATGCCCGTGTTTGTCACTTACAAAAATGTTTACTATGAACACACAGAAATAAAAAATAGGCTAAATTCATATATATCTTGATACTTTTGTCTCTTTTATTAAGTAGAGTTAAATTTTAAAGAACAATCAAGTTATAGGGAACTCAAAGGCTTTTCAGCCAAACTAAAATTTAAACTGCTCCTTTAATTTGAACTGACTCTAAAAATGAAAATAGTATTTTTCCCTTTGTGAACAAATTTTACAAGGAGCAGCCTATTTAATAAACCCTAGCTTTAAACAAAGTATAGGCTTTTCAGCTGATACCTGTAAGTTTCTGTGGATATACAGCAAAAAGAGATATAATTTAATTTTCTGTGCATAGCTTTTTACCCTGTGTTTATTTCCAAATCCGTTAATAGAATGCCTTTTATATATTTTGTTTCAGGTATATTGTTAATAGAGCTTGGCAAATTATAAATAAATATATGTATATGGTTAGATAGAAGTGAATATAATGCACACATATGTAATATATATAGACACACAGAGCCCTTCAGTTCAGGTACAATTTGCGCTATGAATGCTGCAAAATTTTTGTTTAAATATTTGTATTTATACTTTCTAAGTCAGCATTTATTTTTGTGGCTGTTTACCCACAATGAAAGAGTTCTAATAAAGATGTGCTGAAGTTGCAATATAGATTTTGCTGAAGTGATCACCTGTTGTAATGATTTGCAGACCAATGTTTATATTTTATTTTAAAATTATAACAATTTAGAATTCTAGATATTCAGAAGTAAAATGCCTCTTTCCTTTTTTTAATTTTTACAGTGTAGAGGTATTTATTTGATTCCCTTTTAAATGTCTGTGTAATTCAATCTAGAGATTTGTTCCTTTTGCTTACAATCATAATTTTGTTTTAACTTTCCATATGCATATGTATGCATATACTGTATATGTGTATATATGTGAGACAAAATGAAAACATTTTTTGAGTTGTTTCAGGCAGCCCAATCGCTATAATTGCAGAAAATAATTAGAAAACCCTAGTAAAAGGTTTAGTAACTAATTGGATCCTGTGGTGAATCTGTGGAAGACAAGTTGTTCATTTGTTACAATTGTATAGTCTGAAATGTGTTCTGCAGTATTGGAATAAGCTGGTTACTTCTTACAATGGGCCCAGTGAAAAATAATCTGGCCCTAAGATGTTATCAGCAAACACTTAGAGAGTTGCTCAGGGGGAGGAAAAAAATCCTAAGGGAGAAGCAAGCTTACTGGAATAGATTTGAAATTGAAATGCTGAATACTTAATATTGGAAAAATAGAAGAGGGTGGGTTGTGGAGTGGAGAGAGGGAAACAGCGAGAAAGAGGATCTTTATGGTGAAAAAATAATTACCACAAAAAGAATGCATGAGAGAGAGAGAGATAAGTCGAGTGATAGAGAGAGGCCTAAGAAAAATGTATAAGGGCCAGGAAAATTAAAAGAGCTGGAACCAAATATACACAAATGGGGAATGGACAAAAATAGACCAAGACAGCCAATTTAATTGTCTCCTTTAAGCAATTAGACATGATTTTATTTTCTTAGTATAAAAACAGTTTCACCAGAGGTCCAAGTTTTCTTGAAATTTAAGTTCTCCAGAATGAAGCATAAAAACATTTCACAAAAAAATTATTGTGTTAAAAGCCAAATTTATGGCTGATATTAAAAATAGTAATAAAGTCCAAGTGAATGGTTTTAGGCAAAGGAAATCCCCATTACACATTTTGAACCAAAATATCTCAAAGAGAGGCATGTGTCCAAGCTGAAAAAAAGGTGATGATTTATTGTTTGCTTTTGCCATGGATTTTATTTGTGGATTAAGAATGTATTAATACAGGGGAAGTATAGAATTTTGCTTACCAAACATTAAAAAGAAAGTTGAACTCTTGTGCTAAGGTAAAGGGATATAGATATAGAAGAAAGTTTTCCTGCATGAGTATTTTTTTTTTTTTTTGGCCACATTAAATAAGTATACTTATTTGTGTTTATAAGTGTTTATTTGGGTGACAGATAAATAGAATTTTAATGACGAACATCATACTTTGAAGTCAACAGTAAAACTGATTTCTTTTAATTCATAGAAACAAAGTACTGGAGTGAAAGTTCTGCTTGGACCCATGTCCAAATTATATATAATGGATATGATTAGAAGTTTGTTAGGTATATTAGACATGAAGGTGGATATATGGAGAGAGAACTTTGTAAAGGCTTCCTGAAGCCTAGTATGAACATCTCATTTCCCTTGGCCTATCCTATCATCCCTCAACTAACCTTCTGAAAAAACACATGACAGTCTGGTGTGGCATATAATACAGTTTTGCATCGAATGGGTTGTAATCTTGTGTTATTTGTTGTCTCCAACTTTGACCGTTAAAATTAGTTTATGTCAGAAACACACTTCAAAACTTTTGAGGATTATTTTCTTTCATATTTATCATTGTTTTTAATAAGATGAAGGTTGTCCTTTGTGAGATTTTGGAACTGAAACTCATCACAACTTAAAACTTGAAATCCCAAATTAAAGTTTATTTCCAGGTTTAAAGTATTTTACTTGAATTTGTCTGTTGTAAAGTTAACAAAAAATATTAATATGTAAAACCCTGAGAAAGTGATGTAATTGAACTAGAGGAGTGAAAGTATTATTTCAAATATGTTTCTTCAGCCTGTTACAAAACTGGGAATCAAATGAACATAAAGTCTAGAACTAACAAGGTTTAATACAAATATCCTTATGGTATTTGTGGGAAGCCTTCATGTAGTTTATGTGACTTGCATAAAATCAAAGGCAGAGAGGCAAAAATTTAGTCTCATAGTGTATTGATTTTAATATATATTTAAGTTGGTGCATATTTCACCCAAATACGTGGATAAATTCAATATATTTAGAAGTCTGTAGAAGTGTGGTTTCTAAAAAAGTGTATTTTCTACAACATTGTTGAGGAATTTGCATGCATTGGGAAAATTTTGCCTTTGAGAAATTAATTTTATGAATAGCTAAAGTGACTGGTTGTGTTTGAGACTAAAAGCCTGTTGGAGAATTAGACTAACAAAGGGTGAAGGTGAAGATCATTAGAGGTTTTAGAACTGGCTGAGATGGGTTGCTGGGGTTGTGTAACTGTGCCTAGAGGGCGGGGTTCCTGTACATTCCTACTTCACCAGATAACCTGCCCCCAACACCACTTCAGCTTCTGCCAGACAGATGGAACTCTCCAGCCTGAAAATCTGCACAGCCATTCCAACAAGCAGGGTAGGTGAAACTTGAATTAAAATTTTCCCCTCTTTATTTTTCTACTTAAGGCCAGATCCTGTAGATACGGATAGAATAGAGGTCATCTAGATTCTCTCTTTTGGGCACACACGTCTGCATTCTTCCTAAGAACTACCTACCTGTAAGAGTTAAAAGGTGCTAGAGATCTTTCCCAGTTAGTACTTCATGCTAGATTTTCTTTTGTGTGATTTTTTTTTTTTTTTTTTTTTTTTTTTTTTTTTTTTTTTTTTTTTTTTAAGGATTTCTTTTCTCTATACCATTCATTCCCCCTTTCTATCCTGCCTTCAGGGCCCTTTCCCCTCAATCACCAGCAGTTAAAATAATCAACCTCAGATTTTGGCTCCCAAAGGCACCCATTCCCCACCCTAGCGGTCAGTTCTAGGGACCTTATCCTGAGTATGTAGGCCAAGAGGGCTCCAGGCTGGCAAATAGACGATGTATTGTTATGTTTTGTGCCTCTTGTCTCCCTCCAGATTTCTACTGTGTTTTGTTTTTGTTTTTCCCCACCACCTAAGGCTCTGCCTGAGGTTGTCCGAAGGATGCCGAGAAAAAGGATATCAGGACTGGAAGCGCTCTTACAGCAAAGATCCGTAAGTGAAAGTGCTTTTCAGAGGGGAAGGGGTGGGGTAGGGAATATGTGTAACTGACTGCTTTTGACTAAGTTTTAACGCCTGACTTTGGGGTCCTGGCCTTAAGTGTTCATCTTTTCTTAGAAAATGTTAGCAGGCTCGCTACCAACAGACGTAGCTGAAAGGATGCACAATATTTTCCACGTTGACAGAAATCACGGTGAATCCCCAGTTCAAAAGGATGTAGACACGGCAAAAGGAACATGGAGAGAAAACGAGAAAAATTTATACGGAGAAGTGGTAGTGGGAGACTGAAATAGGTCCTAAAGTGTAAATTAATTCTTTTCGTGGAAATATGATTTCTGAGTCTTATGGTTGCTACAGGAACTTCCGGGACGCTCTTAACGCTCAAACACAGGGTTATTAGCTATCCCTGTTTCAGTTAAAGCTCTTTGCTCCAGAGCCAAGAACCTGCTTCTCTCTAAAGTTCTTCTTCTTTGGATCGCCCTTCTCTCTCTATTTGTACACTAACATCGCCAACCTTCCCCAGAGCTGGCCCTCCGCCCCCAGCTCCTTGGCCTGGGTCACACCAGGGTCTCAGTCGGATTTAGCCCGGCTGCTCCGGGTCGGGCGAGGCACTGGGTGCGTGTGGGAGTCTCCTCTTCTGTCTCTTCGAAAGACTAGGGAAATGAACACCGTTCTGGGCTTGACTTTGTCCCTGCTGGGAATCTCAGTTCCTGGCTTTGGAAATCTCAGGCAAATAATTGATTAATAATGCACACTTAGGAGACTTCGGTAGTACGCTCGAGAGCCTCTCTGTCCCAGAGTGGCTGAGAGCACGCGCCAGACACAGGTTGGCTCGGCCCGAAGCGAATTTGGGACTCTCGTCGCGGTGTCCTATTAATTAGCCTTCCCGGCGCCTCAGGGACTCCTGGGTGAAGATGGAGAGGTGGCATAATGGCGGGACTTGAAGTCGTTGTGGCAGGGACCCGGCAGCGTTGTTTTCTCGGGTTTTGAACCGGTGTGGAGAAGTAACTTAAGCTGCTGAGTTGGGGCCGCCCTGGCTGCGCGGTGGCCGAGGAGGAGAGCAGCTCTCGGAACGTTGCGGCGGAGATCCCCGCAGAGGGTGAAGCCGGGCGCTGCGCAGGGAGCAGCAACGTGAGGGCGCTCTTGCCCAGGACAAGCAGAGCTGTACGTTTGGTACCTCATATTGGCTGATGCCAAGAAAAGTGACTTCAGAACCTTGGCTGGCGCCCTTCCCTACCTTTTCCCTTTCTTCTTAATCTTCTGTGTGCCACCACCTCCCCCCAACCTTTTTTCGCCTCCCAAAGTTGTTGCCTTTTGTTTACCCGGTGCGGTTTCAGATCTCAGCACTTCTCAGCTAGTAGATAAAATTATTTGCTCTGTAATGGACATCTCTTCTCCTCTCCACGTGTTACCCCACTCCCCCTTCGCTTTCTATCCCATTTTGCTTCCCTCTGCCCAAGCCTGTGGTCCAAGGTGGAGGGATCTCACAGGAAAAGAGGTAGCCTCGGGGTGGGAATTCCCAGAGCACTGAAGGCGGCCAGTTGTTGGCGAGAGGGAGGCCGGGACTCCGGTGGGCAGAGTATCCCGCGAGTGCGGAGATTCTCAGGCGGTAATCTTCAGTCTGGGAAAGGCGATGGGAAGGAAGGGCTACGCAGAACAGAGGTGGTCCACTTCCGACTCCCCCCTCACCCGCCCTCCCCTGCAAGTAAGACTCAATTTCTATGATTCAACACCGTCTTCACCAGCTCCTCTATCAAACCCTGAGGTAGGCAGACATTCTGAAAGTGTTGTGATCAGAAAAGGCATTTAAAATGATAACAAATAACTCACAAATTACGTTTGTGAGGGTGAGAGGGAAAATAAAATGTCACACTTTTTTTCGTGGTCTGTTGCTTAGCACAGGTAATCTTTTTCCGTATCTTCGGTCCTATCTTCCCTATCTTGCAGAAAAGCCGCATAGGAGGAAAGCATGTTGGACATTTACACATTTGAGATTCGTGTTGGAATGAAAGGGAATGTTTAATTAACAAACATATTTGGGTGTTCATTTTCGGCTTAGGTTGAATTTGCCTACTCTGCTGGCACTCTCAGAAACTGGAGTCGTCGTCTTCAACTTTATTCCTCCTCATCTCTTCCTATTGTCTCATTCTTTGAATCAATGCGTTTAAGGTGAAAACATATCTTCCTGCGTAGACGTTTTTGATTCCGTTGATTGAGCACGAAGACTAAAATCTGTAATGGGGTTATGGAGAGTTGTCTCTCAGTTCTTTCATTTTCTCATTGCTCTGAAATTTAATGACCTGATCATTGTTGTTTGAAGTTAAATTATCTGTTAAATTAGCCCTAAATAATAACTGATGATATTTTCCTTTTGGATTCGGTTGCCCTTGAATTCTTGGCCCTGGATGGGAGAGAAGTCTGAGAGAGTGTTTTGTGATACAATATTATAAAGACAATGAAAATCAATATTTGTGTGCCAGTGATATCACATAGGAAAAAAATCCCTTTCAAAGTAGCTGAATTTCATAAAGAAGACATTCTTTTAAAGGCTTGTGCTGGAGAAGCCTGGATTCAAGAATGAATGTAAATAAGCATCTTTGTTGATGAAGAAAAAATATGAACACTGTATTTTCATTACTCTCCAGAATCTAAATATTCAAACTCATCACATACTGGTGCTTGCTAATCTAAATCAATTCGGCCTTCCAGGGATACATATTCTCAAAAAGAAAATTTAACTTTTAGCAAAATCTAAAACATTGTTTTAGATGTGAATTTCTAGAAATCCAAAGTATATTTATTTCTTTGAGTCAGATACTAGTTTGTTTTGCAATCATTATATGAAACAATATTGAAACAATGCAGTTTATTTTTTTCTCCTTTTTTGTTTCATGGTGCTTCCATATGCAAGTATAGGTGTGGGAGCTTCCATAGTGTACTGAGGAAATGACATCTTATTTGTTTCAACAAAAGGCCCGAAGAATATTTAAACCAAAATGTACTACAGTAGTTGAAAAAGATCTTTAAAAATAATAAGCACTATTGTGTGTTTTTCCTATTAAAATGTGCTGAATGAATAATTAGAGGCTGGGATAAAGGTTGAAAAATTCAGAGCAAGAATTAGGTGGTAATTTTATTATTTGATACTTTTATAATTTATATAATTAATGATGTCATTTTAAAGTTTGGCAAAGCTTTCGTAGAAAAAACAGAATACTCCTCCCATCCCATCAGAAATACACTAGAAGGAATAAAGTAGATTCAGGTAGAACTGGCAGAAAGAATTTTTTTCCCAGTAGTAGTAGTATTAATGGAGTTGAAAAATATACTTTTAATTATACATGGCAATCTCTGCTTGCAGGTTAGAAAACTAAAATCGATCATTCCTACATCAATAGTGTTGTCTATTACTACATTGATTTGTGTTTATTTATGCAGAGACTTTCAGTTATTTACTTACATATTTCAGCATCTGCTTCTTGATTATTATCGTGGGTTGCTTTTAATGAAAGAGCTTATATAGGAAGCGAAACACACTTGACAGA
This sequence comes from Rhinopithecus bieti, assembly GCF_001698545.2. Lineage (NCBI taxonomy): Eukaryota > Metazoa > Chordata > Mammalia > Primates > Cercopithecidae > Rhinopithecus > Rhinopithecus bieti. The sequence continues at coordinate 5,893,738 of NW_016812332.1, read as the reverse complement.
TCCATTTTAAGTAAACCAGATAGTGAATTATGGCAACCCAAGGAGATTATGAAATTACTTATTCATACTTGCTTTTTAGCAATTAGGAATCTGTTTCTGATTAAAACCTCATGCTGCTTGAAAACTTCCATTCTTTTCTTCATACATTGTATTGATGTGCTTCAATAAAATAGAAAAATAGATGATTTTGTGATGTCAGATATAATAGAATGAAACTGCTAAATGAGCTTCGTTGTCTTTTTCCATTGGTATGATAAAGTTACCTTCATAACAATAAGCTGGCCATTGAGTTTATTAATGCTGTTTATGAAAAATCAAGTAGCAATCATTTGAATATAGACATAATACATGTGTTTTAAAACATCTATTAACTCTAAATTATGCCAGGGGTACTTAGGCTGAATGAGACAATCTGGAGTTCTTGAGTATATAGTTTATATATATATATATACACTCATATTTTGTATTATTTAACATTATGTGTGATTATAACTTACAAAGATAGACATCTCTTGAACTAATATCTCACAGGAATGTTACATATCAGAATTTATTTGAACAAATAGGAAAACTAAAGACCTCGTAGTGTGCCTTTTATAAGCACAGAGCAACAGTGGGATATTGAGATGCGTTAATGTCTGTGCCTCTCCTATCACCATTACAAAATATTTAAAGATGACTTTAAAATTGAGAGAAAATAAGTGACCTAATTTATTGAGGGCTATTTAATGCTCATTTTATAGGACTTTTATTGAAGTTTGGAGGATTAATTCTTCCTTGTTAACAGTTTGTAATACATTTACCAAATACTGTTAACAGCCCTATTCTTCATCTTTTGGGCCAACCAACCACCCCCAGTCTGTGCAAGGAATATAGCAATTTTTTTTTATATTTATTTATTTATTTATTTATTTTTATTTTTAGAACGATAGGGCCTTGGGAGATGGAAAAGGAATTAATCTTCTCACCCTGGCGAGCTTTCCTGAAACTACTTATCCTTAGCGTCCGCGCTGTGAGAGGTGGAGCTGCTCTCAGTCCCGCGGGTGGCTGCAGACCGAAGGTGGGCGAGTCCTGGGATTAAAAAGTTTTGCAGAAGGTTGAAAAGAGGAGCAGAGGGAGAGTTTTGAGTTTATTTATTTTATTTTCCTTTTTTTTTTTTTTTTTTTTCTGTCTTGTGCCAAGTCCTCGAAGTTAACGTAGCAACGACGTGGTCCTTGTAGGACCAAGCGTTCTTGGCATTCTGTCCAGACTGAGATTCCAGAGCATCGGATGAACAGGACTTATAGCTAAAGCGTACTCACCCACCCCTCCCTCGGTCTTTTTACGCACGCAGCTACTCGTCCTCACGTGCATAGGGGTAGTGGACAGTGTTGACTTGAATTGCTCTCCCTCGCTCCAAGCCTTTCCTGTGAATGAACCCGAAAACACTCGACAGGTCGTGAATAATCGTTTTAATGAGTGTGCAAAGCGTGCGACCGGGTGCACCGAGCTGTCGGGTTAAACAAACAACTTGTACCCTGACCAAATCCGATTGTTAAAGTGCAAAGTGATGTCAGTACCATTTCCATTGCCTTTCGGAAATCCACAGATCTGACACGCGGGAGTCCAATTTTCCCCATTAAAGAAAAATAACAATATTTTTCGACCGTGTATGTGATCTTCTTTAATATTAATCTGAGCCAAACAAAACCTCATTTGGAAAATCAGAGAATTAGTCGTGTCTCTCTCAAAGAACAAATTGGAAGAAAGGAATAAGGAGGAAGAATCATAACAAATATAAAATGTCTGAGGGATAATTTCTTCTTGATAGCTCACACATCACTGCTGATCAATGTTGTAAAAATCTTCCTTTTATATATTGCTTTATAGCTCACTAAAGGCGAATGTCAGGTCACTTGTATCTAAACAACTGGACTGGTAATTTAGTCTTGTACTAAGATTGAATTTGTAGACCTGTAAGGGCTTTTTCTATCAAGCATTTAACGAAAATATTTGTTGTTTCTGTATTAGCCTGTGAAAGAATAAAGGTGTAAGTCGTTTGCACATTTATGCTTTCAAGGAAAAGAGTTTGGAGGAAAGTAATGGAAAAGGAACCCTAGTTGGCTATTATCTAAAATCATAACAAAAAAATACAAATGAGATTTTCACTGATTATACCCTCCCTCTTTTTTTGCAAAACTGCACTGGAAAATATGTTTTTTCTCATTCAGTAAGACCTATTTGAAATCAGTCGCGCATTCTCCCTTCCTTATTGATTCTTTTATCTTCTTTAATAATTCCAAACATTAAATATCACATGAAGATTAAGAAAACACTTTAAAAGATTTTTATAAAATCTTTCACACATTCCCTCTAAAAAATCTGTGGAAAGAAGAAATGTGTCACATATTTCCCCTACCAGCATTTTTTATATATTCATAATTCAAACAAAATGGCCATGATGCTTGGAAATCAGTATTCTAGTGCCACACATCTAGCTTCTTCAACTCAGTAACAACATAGGGAGATCAAAGCTTATATTTTTATTGGATTAAGTATTATATAGTACATATTTGCTATATGAAAGACAGGAAATATGTGATTCTCTGCAATCTGCAAGGTTATTTGTTCTCTTTTAATTGTAATCCATTTGGAGAAATGAAATTTTAGGGATATAGTACACTTGAATGTGGAAGCTCAGGATTAACTCACTTAACTCCTATTGGCCATAATGTGATCTACATATCTGTGTCTGTCTGTTGGGACCATTTATTTCACATACAAATATGTCTATATACAACCGATAGCAATTAAGAGAGTTAATTCAACTAAAATATACAGCTGAGGTATTTGATACAGTAAGCATTTTTTTATGTAAGTCATTGTAGTTATGTTATTGTGGTTGCTAGTTTTTATACATTTGTCAATTTAGCACCAATTGGATAAAATGGAAGAGTTTGAAATTCAATTTCCATCATTAAAACTTGGAAAAGACAACCAGGGTTTTAGGACAGTGTTTTTGTTTATTTTAACTGTTCTCTAGTAAATGTCTGTATCAAATTATCAATTCAGAATATCCTTTATTTTCTAGGAAATTTAACAGAAAAAAATAGTATTAAATCCTAGGAGCTTACAATTTTTAATTGTTTTAAATATTTTGGGTAGGCAACAGACTGTGCAGTTTTACCTAAACAGATTTCTTCTCTGTGGGCCGGAGTTGAGGAATTTTAGGACTCACTCAGAGGCCTGCATCCATTTCTGCTTTAGATACACAAACAGAAAAGCTAGAGGGTATGTCTGTTTTTGTGTGTATGTATGTAGTTAAAGAACTATACTATCAAAACATTAATTATATTTGAAAGAGAACACAGCATGTTGTGAAGAAAATTGCATTATTGAATTTGTATTCCACAGAATGTCTGAGAGGACTGAAATTGTATACCTGTTTTATATGATGCACCCTCTTCAGAGAGGTGCCTAACAAGAGCAAAGAGATAAAAGAGTCAAACTTGGAGGGGAGTGATCTTAAATGTTTGGTTGGTCCTGAGCAGAGGGAATCCACATGAAATTGCAAATCACATGAAGAACATACATGGGATCTTTGTTCCCTGTCAACAAAAACAAATAGAATTATTTTTACTCTACCAAGCAAATACAGAATAATCTTAGCTGAATTTGGGGAGGGGAGTGATTGAATGACTAAGAAAATTTCAGTTTTTTTTTTTATCCCCAAGTCCTATTTATTTCACAGCTGCCAAATTTTATGTCCAAAACTTAGGTTCTCTTCCTCCCAAATTCTACATTAGTATGAATCATCCCTGATCATTTTTAGTTTTTGGCTTAATTACTAGTTTTCAGCTTTAAATTACCAATAAACTAATTAATCTGACTAATCTTTCTAAACTTCTGTTGAATAGTATAATAGCTGCAACAACAACAAAATAAATAACAAAAATTACAATAATGACAAAAATAAACTTAATAATGATGCAAATAACAGCAGAAATAATTTTAAAATAATTTATCTGGCTGACAGGATGAAGATGTAATGCATTTCTATCTGAAATTTGTGGTTCACAGCTGCAGTCAGGCATTTCTCTGATTACTTGTTTCACTGGTTAAATGGATGATCTATTCCAACCCAAGTTTCCTAATAGAGACTCCCTTGGTCTAATATGGTAGGTCTTTTTAATGGCACTGAGTATTTTTGTATCCACTCCCCTTTATTGCTATGGACATGCTGCCCTGCAGATGACATTCCCAAATAAACCAACCTTGGCCGGGGGGTGGGGGCGGGAAACTGGGTGCGGAGGCAGACGTGTGAAGGGATTCTTGGGTAAAAGGACCAGGTGCCTTCTAGCTGGAGCCCTGCTGGTGAGTGGGCAAGCTGTCCTATTTGGGAAGCAAGTTTACAAAGCTGAGGAGTTTGAGAAGGGCTGAGTCACTGAGGTTCCTATGAGTCCAAAGGGATCACTGGCCCTAAGGAAGCCAGCCCATAGGGCAAGACATAAGAAGTAGGAATTAGACCCCCCAGGATGAACTCTTGATTCCTTTAGGGATAGAGAGACATAAAGAGGATAATGAAGTGAAGGGAGTATACCTGGAGGGAAGAGAACAGGTTAAAGATGTTAGTAACTGGTGGTGGTCTGGCAAGTAAAGCTCAGCCCATTTCTTCAGGAGAAGGGAAAAATGCTTTTGTGAGCTGTAAACTTGCCAAGGTTTATTGTTTAGGTGAAAGAACAGCCACCAGTTCCTAGGACTAGGCTTGAAAGTGTCCGCCAGTGAGTCTGTGTCTGCAGTAATCCAACTCTCCTCTCAGCCCCATGTTCTTCCCATCTCATGAACCCCCAGGCACCATTATCCCCCCAAAAAGAAAATGAATGAAATTAAAAAACGGATTGGGAGGGAATCAGACTCAATATTTATCAGGAAGATATTGAGGTGAAAGCAGGTTGTTTTATAACTTCCTTCTTTTGTGAGAAGGGAAGGAAAGCTGGTTAGAAGAAGGGTGATTATGGAAGAGAACAGAGACTGAGACAGAAATTCTTTGGCAGTCCAGCAGCTATGGCCAAATGGAGAAGGATCTTAGCTATAGAAGGGCAATTTTAGATCAAGGAAGAGTAACTGTTGAACATATTTTCTTTGTTCTGTTTTCTTGAAAAGTAATATAGCCTAGTAATGTATGTAAAAGCAAGATCTGTACACCTTAAAAATTACAAAGAGAAAGGCATAAATATTAATAGCAAGTTTTATCCTTTAGAAAATTTTAATGCAGATATTGTCTTCAAAATCATATACACCCTATCCCAAAACCAAGCAGTAGTTGAAGGAAGAAAGGGAGGTATAGAAAAAAAAAAAAAAAGAAGGCAACTTCCCTGCTGTAGTACCATGCATCTGTCTCTTCACCTTTCACGGCAGGGAGGCTGAACAATCCTAGTTCATTTCATTTCTTCCTAGTCTTTTCATTGTGAAAAGTATGAAAAATATTCCAGTTCATGGGAATATTATTTCACTAAAGATCAGCAAAGAATGAGGAGCTTTCATTTCTGATGATAAATTCTTTGAGGTGATGTTCAGGCTTATCTCGCCTAAGCCTGCAATGGGAGAAATGCAGCTCTGGCTGTAACTATATATCAATCTATTCTTCAGTGAGACCCCCAGTCTTCTCACTGCACTAATCATAACTACTAAATTCACTCCAACTCTTCTGGAAGTACAGTTCTGCAACTTGAAATCAAACAGGAGCTTTCCATATAAAATGAAATTCTAATTAAAATAATATTTTAAGAAAAATACTCTGTTATTATGATAGTTTCTTATTTGTCTGAATTGTTCCTGTGGTTAAGAAACAATCATATGTTTCAATAAGAAAATTAAAAGAAATCAGCACTGCCAGTAAATGTGGCCTTCAATCCTGTTTCATGTACTCCCGACTGGCTTTTGAGAATTTATTTTCCAACATTTTGGTTTTAATGGTATATAACTGAGAACCTCCAACTCAACAGAAAAATGCACAACTAAAATAAATTGTGTAATACTTTTGTCATGACAGAAAGAAACAATAAAAGCAGTTATTTCAAAGTAGTAAGTCATGCAGACACTATTACACATGCAGTTTATGCACCCATTTAACAAAATTAATAAGCTTCTACATCCCAATATCTTAATGGCTGTTTAGGTAACCAGATACTTAAACCATATATTTAAATGCGTATGCACCTATATTACATATACCATGCTGCATATGGTTCAAATATGTATGTTTTTTACAGAAACTGAAAAGCTGGAAAAAATATTAGTATTTCTAAGTTTTTGACTATCATAATTGGGGTTTATATGTGATCTACAAACACTGAAGGAAAGCCAGAACCACTACATTTTGCTTAGATTACATTATGAATCAAATAAAGGGTTCTTTCTGTCTTGGGGTGTGCAAGAGTGAGGAATGTAGGGGTTGATGGAATTAAGATATCTATTTTTTTCAGTAAGTCAATATGTAGTAATTTTATTCTTTTAACATTCTACTACTAAGTAAAATAAACATATACAGTTTCAAAAGCAGGAGCCGTAAGCCCAAGTCAAGAGATGATATTTCAGAAAAGATATTCAAATGAAGCTCAATAACATTTTTTCCAACAAAGAAAATTTCAAGGCAGATACAGCCAGATCTGTTGCACAAGTGGCAAAGCAAAATATTTTAGTAATGGGCTGTAGGGAGATTTAATGGACTGACACTCTGAATATTTAAGAGGAATATTCCTTTGAAGAGGATTCTATGATTGTCTATCAAGCTCCTCAAAAGGAGTGAGGGAAGGAAAGGTTTGGAGGGTGGATTATGTCCAAGCATCTCAGCTATTTCTAGTGGTGAAAAGATGACCTGGGTAGAATAGGAAAGGGTTTGATAATATGAGTGGATCTGCAAGAGTCTATTGGCCCTATCATGTTTATTCTCTTTTAGGTACACATTTCAAAAACATATCCTTTCCAACAGGCTCTCGTTTGCAGTCGCGACTTTACAGACAACAACCAGCTTGCATTCAAGTGTGGTCCAATGCATCAGCCTAGTTTTAAAAGGAAAACAATGGACAGGAAAAATAAAGTTACAGGCTTATCAATGAAATTCTTATTCTCAGTCAGAGAATAGGGAAAAGGTAGGCTCCCAAACAGTGTGATGGGAGGGGAATAATAACTCTTTAGGTGAGTTTTGGGAAAATGCTAAGTAAAATGCTGTTCAGAAATTGGGATTAATCGAGCAATTTAAATACAAATCTGCCGGAAATTGGAAATCGTGCTCTGTGCGAATGAAAATGAAAGACTTTATGCATATTCTAATTTTCTCTCTTTGGCTGCTATTTTGGAGGAAGAGACTTCTTTTGCTGATGGTGGGACTTTTTTGTTCTGCACAGGAAATGTGTAAATGAACACAAATGTTTTTTCTTTTGCCTTTCCATTCCTCTCTTCCATTCTCCCCTCCCCCTTTCAACAATCAGAAGTTGTTAGGGTGCGCAGTTCTGCCGCTACCGATCCCAGTGTTATTTCCCATTCCCAAGATGTTAGAGGGCACGCAATGTAGGCAGGACAGGAGAGTTAGGGCTCCTCTGGAAATCAGAACTTTGGAAATCAATGCAGAGTTTCTATTATATTTTTCGACATTCAGAGAGCTAGAGGATGAGAAAGACTCTTAGTTGAATATGATGAAAATCATCTAGATGAAAATCGTCTAGAAAGCCATTTCCTCTCAAACCGAATTCTCAGTGACAACTAGGCGGAAGAGAGCTTAAAAGTGATCGTATAAACCAAGCTGTGAAGACCTATTGAAGATCAGTCCCCTGTCCAAACACTTTTCCTCCTACTCCTTTGGGAACATACAGGGATGGTGCATTTTAATTACATTAAGACCTGCAAGAAACTCTAGTTTTATTCTGATGTAAATCAGTCACCTAACGCTGAGAAGGACTAAAGTGGCTCAAATGGTCGTTTTGTGTTTTGTAGAATACATAGGGGACTCCTGAAATGTGTGGGATGAAGGTAGGGGCGGGAGCGACTCTGTGGGTAGAGAATGGAGAAAAAGATTGAGAGAGGTAAAGAGAAGTGCATTTGCAGGGCAAGCTGACAATTTCTCAATTAATTTGGGGCAGAGACAGAGAGACTCCGAGTTTCTAGCTTCTTTCCTATACCCCAGATAAAAAACTGAAGACAGCCTTATTCTGAACAACTCAATTTGAAAAGAGCCCCCCTGCGTACGTCCCCGCACCCCTTTCGCCCCAGCGACCTCTTACAAAGCGCCACCCGCGCCTCCGGCGTCCGCAGAGGCCGGAGCCAGTTCTCGGCCCTGATCGTCGCCAGTCGCCCCGGCTTCGGGGAAGGAGGGAGGAGAGAATAAATAGCCCCTCTTTCAATAAACGCCACTGCCAACCACTCCAACAGACACATTTTCGGTGCCCCCGCCGGAGCTCCGGTGGCCCCGAATGACCGCTTTCTGCGATCGCGTCCGCCCGGACCCCGTCCCTCTTTCCCCTAGTCTTCAGGGAGGGGGCGCCGCTCCGCATTTAGCCGGGCAGTTTAGCACTCCCGGCCCTACCCGCGTGGCTCCAGGCCCAGGGGTCCCTTCCCTTCCCCGTCCGGTTTGGGGGACGCCAATTCGTCTAAGAAAACCCTGCGAGAAGAGCGAGGACCCTTCACTACAAACCTCACGTCAGGGTTACAGCCACATTTAGGAACCTCTTCGGAAAAGCTGAGAAATTCCTATTTTGCAAAAAGCCTTCTGTACTGTGATGGGGCTTTGTGGTGGGAGGAATCTCTGAAAGGCCTCGTGCGACCTAGGTTTAGCGTCACGCCCTGCCCAGGGACATTCTCCCGCGCACGGGAGAACCTGCACTTCCGGTCTCCAACCCTCGCGGGCCGTGACTCTTCCCCTCCCCCGCGCCGGGCCCTGCATTTCCGGCCCGCTTGCTCTCTTGCACTTCCGCCCAGTCACATGGATGATGGACAGCGTTGGGAGCTGTTTTCTCTTATCTTCCAGGTGGCTGCTGGGATCCTAAACTTGTTTCTTTAATTTCTCTTTAAAATTTGAACGTCCTTTAGTTTTTTTCACTTCCATAGATTTGAGGGTCCAGAAAGCTAGAGGTGGAAAGAAAAGGCTCATTGAAGACAAATCTTTTTTGGCTTTTCAGATCACTTTCCCCTTTCTGAATTCCCTGTACAAATTCCTACCAGCAGCTGAGATTTAGGCCTCCAGGGCCTAGGCCAGTGTCTGCACTTAGTAGGCACGCAATACATGTTGAAAGAATTACTGGATAAATGATATTCTGTCTTTAGGCATATTGTGCCTAGGGTTAATGGGTATCCTCAAATCAGTTAACTTCTGTGTTTGGCTGAATTCAGTTGAAAAGTTAATAAATACTTGGTTTTTACAGGCACTTAAGTGTTATTTATTTAGGGACTCCCCCAAACAGGTGTGGGGCAAATCACCAAAAATTGTTGAAAAAACAATGTAGAGTTTTGTTTGCTTGTTGTTTGTTTGTTTTTTCTGAAACAGAGTCTTGCCCTGTTGCCCAGGCTGGAATGAAGTGACACGATCTCAGTTCACTGCAACCTCTGTCTACCTAGCTCAAGCAATTCTCCTGCCTCAACCTCCCAAGTAGCTGGGATTACAGGCGCCTGCCACCACGCCCAGCTAATTATTTGTCAGAGGGGTTCTCACTATGTTGCCCAGGCTGGTCTGGAATTCCTGACCTCAGGTGATATGCCTGCCTGGACCTCCCAAAGTGTTGGGATTACAGGCCTGAGCCACCATACCTGTGCTGAAAATATTTTCTTGAACTTCTGTATACATATGAGGTAAAATGCTGTGATTTTTAGGTTTTTGGGTTTTACCAACTCTCACCCATGCTAGAGTGCAGTGGTGCCATCTTGGCATACTGCAACCTCTGCCTCTCAGGTTCAAGCCATTCTCCTGCCTCAGCCTCCTGAGTAGCTGGGCTTATATGTGTGCACCACCACACCCAGCTGATTTTGTATTTTAGTAAAACTGGCTTTTGCCATTTTGGCCAGGCTGGTTTTGAACTCCTGACCTCAAGTGACTCTCCCACCTCAGCCTCCCAAAGTGTTGGGATTAAAAGCATAAGCCACTGTGCCCAGCATTTTGCTTTCTTTTAAAACAGCTTTATTTGATAAGAGGTCAAGACCTTATGAAATGAATTTAAATTCTCGTAGTGAATTTGAGGCAGAAACTAAGACTCCTCTTTTGTTTTCCCTGCTGCTATATTATAGTTTAATTCACTTCCGTGTTGTGTCTTCTGCCTCATTCGGCAGTTCTTGTTCTCTATAATAACTTTTGTTTTTAAATGCCAAAAGAATTTTTTGTAACCAGTTAAGAGTTGTGAAGTTGTGAGACTGAATTCAGTCACTCATCATGTATTAAATGCATATCTACTGAGCACCGGTTGTGTAATCCACAGTCTGTTCCCCAGAGCATTTAATGACCCATGTTCATTGACTGTGAAATACTGAAAATATATAACCAATGAGCTAGTAATCGTGACAGTAATTTGAAATGTTATAGTTGCAAGTCAATATAAAGCATATTTATTAGCATCATTATTAAGGGGTGTCAGAGGGATACAAATAAGACCTGCTCCTACCCTCTGGGAACTTACAATCTGGTTGGGCAAAATAATGAAATGTAAATTGATAGAAACAGCTACTAAACCATATTCGGTGTCTGGCATATTGAAGGCATTCAGTAAATAATTACCTCACAATAATTGCAGTCCTGTCATTCTTAGACTAGAGTATGATATTGATAAGAAGTAAAGGAAGGAATAATTAATAAAACTTTAGGAAATGAATTTGTCCTGTACATGTCACACATGGAGATTGGAATATGCAAGTTGATTGTGTGTAAGAAGAGTAAAGGGGGCATAAGTAAAGATGAGAAAGATGTTTGATGAGATGGAGTTTGGTGGTAAATTGAAGGAAAACTTAAAGACCATTCGGAGGAGTTTCTATTTGATAGTAGATGTAATAAAGACCCATGGTGGCCCTATGAGCAGAGGATGACATTACTAAAATTGAGTTTTATTTTAAAAATGATTGTAGGCTGGGCGCAGTGGCTCATGCCTGTAATCCCAGCAGTTTGGGAGGGAGAGGTGGGCAGATCACCTGAAGTCAGGAGTCCGAGACTAGCCTGGCCAACATGGCGAAACCCTGTCTCTACTTAAAATACAAAAATTAGCCGAGCATGGTGGCGTGTGCCTGTAATCCCAGTTACCCAGGAGGCTGAGGCAGGAGAATTGCTGGAACCTGGGAGGCAGAAGCTACAGTGAGCCGAGATTGCGCCACTGCCCTCTAGCCTGAGCGACAGAGCAAGACTGTCTCAATAACATACATACATATATATACACATACATATTCTAGCCGGGAAAACTGCAGGAGAAAAGATTTTGGTGCAGTTCTGGAATGCAGTACTGTTAGAGAATGGCTATAGTCAGAGCTATCATTACGTCCCTTCTCCTCAATTTTTATACAATTGAAATTGCATTGAAATGATGAAATCAGGAATGAATCTTGCATAGAACAAAAGCCAGAGTACCACTGGAATCAGTACTACCCCCTTATTTTTCATTATTGATAGTGACAGGGGATGTTAGACATTGAGGGAAGGCAACTAACCCCAAAATATCTTCATCACCAGTTAAGCTCTAGATTTTTTTTTGCATTTAGCATATCTACCCTTTATGCAATTGCAGTGGTTCTCAACTGGGGTGATTTTTGTCCCTTCCCTCCCCTGGGAGACTTTTCACAATGTCTGGAGACATTTTTTGGTTACAGCACCTCTGGGGACACTACTGACATCTGGTAGATAGAGGACCAGTGTATTGCTGAACATGTTAAATTCACAGGACGGACCCCCACAACCACAAACTACTATGTCCAAAATGTCAGCTGTTCTGAGCTTGGAAAATCCTCAGTCATGGGAATGAAGCATGAGCTCCAACTCTGGAGAGCTGCACTGTGAGTCCCAGGTCTTAACTTCTATCATGGCAACAATTTCAATCTAAGAAATGTTTTGCTTAGTGAGACAAATATAACTCTGAATATGCCAGTGACTTTGCCTACCCCTGAGGCCTTAGAAACAAGAAAATCAGAAGGGTACCTGCTTGGATTTTCTACTTTTTATAAAATAAAGTTAGAAATCTTCTTAAGGATTTGTCTTCATCTAAATGTTATTTATTAAACTAATAAAATGTGCCTTTGGAGTTGCTTAGCAACTTATGGAAAGCTTGCTTTTTAGAAGTTCATTTGTTTGTTTAAAACCTGAATAGGTTGTGTATTATTAGCTACATTACATAAATCAACAAAGAAATGTACACTGAAAATGGAATAAGATGTTTCAACACATTTTCTTCTCTCCTGTCTGGCAATTAAAACATTCTAATTGTCTAGTAGAATTGCATCAAGTATTCGACAAACATTATTTATGTATGAAACTTCAACATAATATTGAGTATGTAAGAGAACCAAAGGGGAAAAATTAAGCAGATTTGTCATAAAGTATGTGTTTATCTTAACCTTTCTTCTTCAAAAATCTTGTCTACTAAGTACTTTTATCAGACACTAATTATATGCTTTCTGAATAGAATTTCTCCAACACCCTTCAGTGCCTGCACCCTTTAATCATATCTCATTACATCTACCTAATCCATATCTTTTTCGCATTGCCAGGGCTCATTAACAGTTTTAAAAGCCAATCTTGGACATTATCACTCCTTATAATCGAAATGAAAATAATGCCAATAATGTTGTATTTCTAAAATAAAATTGATTATTTAAATTTTGTTCCAAAGCCATTTCTTCTTTAAATATTAATGAGAAATTAGCTTTCAAATATGCATTAAGCTAGCAGGACTGGTAAGATGTATCTGAAAACCCTAAAGCACCTTTTCAAAGAAGTTATTTTTATAAGCTGTTTTAACAGTGGATCATCCGTCACTTTGAAGGGAAGTGATCCTTGATTAACAATTGGCTGATACTGTGTTTCCACAGATGTGTGGCAGCAATACAGCTGCTATGCATGAAACAGTACAGGTAATTCACAGGATAAATGCATTTTCTTTTTCTGATTGAAAAAGATGAAATGCTTCCTCATCTTTATATATTACCCCCATTTAATAGTTATTGACAAGACAAACTAAATGTTTCACTGAAATAATGAACTATAGGCACTGTGTTTCCCATAAATTTAAAGAAATCATTGTCAATTTGGCTAGTACTTTATTCCTTTTGATTTCCTGTTTTTAGAAAATAAAACCCTTACAAATTTGCAGTTACATGACTAAAGTAGAGCATCATGGTAATGACTTTTTAGGACTTGAAAGTCAAATCTTGTCTCTCAGAATGTAATTACATAGGACTAAGAAGTTATTCTCTAAAATGGAAGCTTCCTCCACCATTATAATCAAGCTTGAGATTCTTTCTTGAAAGTAATCAGGAAAAGTTTAATGGCCCATTATTTATTTATTTATTTATTTATTTATTTATTTATTATGCACACACTATTGTTACAGAGTTCAAAACAAACACTAACCAAAAGTCATTGTCCAAAAGTACAGTTTTTTGAGGTGGTGTGCACTTGTGATCCCAGCTACTCCAGAGGCTGAGGTAAGAGGATCACCTGAGCCCTGGAAGTCAAGGCTGCAATGAGCAATGATTGTGCCACTCCACTCCAGCCTAGGCAACAGAGAGAGAGATCCTGTCTCTAAAACAAAGTACGGTTTTAGACAAGTATCCCAAGCTATTGTCCATTAGTAGTGGAGACATGATAAAGTTTTCATTCTTCTTTGAGTTATTTTCCTGCTCATTAGTTTTGCCAGATAGCAATGACCTCTTGAGTATTTTATCAGCTGTTTCTTCTAGTTTTTCTTTGGAGTATATTTATTTTTTCCTTTAGAATTTTGTGTTTCTTCTGATTTCTCTCCATTAATATGGTTTGTCTTGTTGCTGACTACAGAAACCTTTAAAGCAAAATCAAATGAAACCGTACAGTTGCTGAGTTTGGTTTGTAGTGTCATATCTTTTATAGTTGTACAGTTGCTAATAATCAAATACAGTAATACAATTAGATATGTAGGATCTGTAAGATTTTTTTCCCCAAAACTCGCTTAGAATTTTCTCTTTTATATTCCTTTTATTTCTATTTATGTATTTATTTATTTGAGATGGAATCTCGCTCTGTCACCCAGGCTGGCGTGCAGTGGCACAATCTTGACTCACTGCAACCTCCACCTCCTGGGCTCAAGCGATGCTCTTGCCTCAGCCTCCCAAGTAGCTGCAATTACAGGCACCCACCATCAGGCCTGGCATGTGTGTGTGTGTGTGTGTGTGTGTGTGTGTGTGTGTGTGTATTTTTGTAGAGATGGGGTTTCACCATGTTGGCCAGGCTGGTCTCAAACTCCTGACCTCAGGTGATCCGCCCACCTCAGCCTCCCAAAGTACTGTGAGCCACTGCACTTGGCCCTTTTTATTTATTTAATAATTTTTTTTTGTAGGATAACATTGCACATACTCAGTTATGCACAAGTCGTTCACCTTTCTTTGCTTTACTGAAATAGCTTCAGTATTCAGACCTTACCAAATTTTTATGGTGACACGATAGACAATACTTATTTAAATGGAATTTCCTTCATTTTATTATCAATTAAATTAACTCTATAATAAAAAAATAAAACTTGGTGAACTTAACAACATAGCAAATCACCATAACAATTTTAAAATTACAAATATGGTATTAATATACTTTAAAATTGTTTTGCTTTGGTAACCTGGTTTTGTCTTTCTCTTATTAAGAAATTTTGACTTTTCTATACTGATAATCTTTTTCCTTGTCCTTTTCATGTTGTTATTTTCAGAGGTTTTTCATTAGTCAATACGGTGAAGGCTGGCATGATCATCAGCTTCCCATCAAATAATATCTACTCATCAGTGTGCTGTTACCAATCAGAGATTTTCAAGCATGAGTTCTCCAACTCAAAGAAAAGTAGCTGGATCCAGGAAGAAAGGCATTTGGGGAGGAACAACGTTCTTTACAGTGCTCAGGATGTGTCTCCAGAGAAAGTTACTTCAGCACTAAACAAACAAACAAACAACAATAAACAACTTTCCTCTACAGTATCTTCCAGGCTCTAAACTATTAGACAGGCTCCTAACTTTATCCAGATCTCTCCCATGTCTGAATTCTTGGTCATCTTCCTTGCCTCTGGCTCCACAGGTAAAGAAGAAATAATAATAAAGGAACACAAATCATATGTTTCTGTTGGGCTGACTCATTCCACTTTTGAAGCACCCAGTGGATTAATTAGTCTTATTATTGCATTTACTGTCACCTACACACGTGTTTGTGAGAAGGCACTCCTCTTGGCATTTGCCTAATTGGAAAAAGGAACACTGAGACTGTAGCCACTGGATAATGCCTTGAAGTTCATGGCGCTGTGGCAGCACAAAGCTTGAACAGACCTAGCTTTTTTATTGATGGAGTGCAACTGATATAGCATCACCTTTCTCTGACACTGTGTAATAGCTTTTAGTTATTATGAACTGCTTGCTTCCAGTGCAGCAGTTCTTGCCTACCATACCAGTTTGGCACCATTATAAAGAAACATTGTACCTCTTATAGGAAGAATTTGGAGAGTTTTAGTATGGTAATCAAGATGTGTATTATAATAATTAACTGAGGCCGGGCGCGGTGGCTCAAGCCTGTAATCCCAGCACTTTGGGAGGCCGAGACGGGCGGATCACAAGGTCAGGAGATCAAGACCATCCTGGCTAACATGGTGAAACCCTGTCTCTACTGAAAATACAAAAAACTAGCCGGGCGACCTGGCGGGCGCCTGTAGTCCCAGCTACTCGGGAGGCTGAGGCAGGAGAATGGCATGAACCCGGGAGGCGGAGCTTGCAGTGAGCTGAGATCCGGCCACTGCACTCCAGCCTGGGCGACAGAGCGAGACTCCGTCTCAAAAAAAAATAAAAATAAAAATAATTAACTGAATTCTGTGAACACACTGTTTCTACCTTAAGTGAAAGAAAAAGAGAACAACTGCAATTATTTATCTTCACCCATTTCTCATAGATAGCCAGGATTTTTCAGTGTACATTCTCTTGTCCTGAAATTATTTTCAGTTCTTGTTGGTTCTTATAGATTATTGTGAGAAAGCCACCAGCAAGAAATTTGAAATAACACAAAATGAGATTGCCCTTTGATTGTTAAAATTGGAGATCAACACAAAATAAATTAGCAAAATATGCGCAAAGTTATCTTAACAGATTAATTCCTATCCAGCAGACTTTGACTAAAACTAATAGAAGATATAACATATTTACAGAAAAAAATTTTAGCCATGAAAGCTATTAAGGGAAAGCCAGGAACAGCATAAGAATACCCTCTTCAAATATGGTTCAGAGACAAGGGTGGGGACTTTATTCCGCTGGACTTCAGTCCCAGTGATAAGGCCACTATTATTGTGAATTAATATCAGGCTAATTAAACTTGATGTTATTAAATGTTCTGTCCATAAAAATATTTTCATTCTGAATTCACATTTTTCAAACATTCTGCATTATTATTTAGCTGTCAAAGTAGCTGTGTTCTTAGAAAATACATCAATCAGGGCTGGGTACAGTGGCTCATACCTGTAATCCTAGTGCTGCTTTGGGAGACCAAGACAGGAGGATCTCATGAGGCCGGGAGTTTGAGACCAAGTAAGTCAACATGGCAGAACCCTGTCTACCCCACCCTGCTCCCCAAAATTTAGCCAGGCATTGGTAGCGTGTGCCTGCAGTCCTAGCTACTTGGGAGGCTGAGGTGGGAGGATTGCTTGAGCCCAAGAGTTCAAGGTAGCAGTGACTGATCGCACTACTGCACTCTGGCTCATGCAAGATAGGAAGACCCTGTCTCAGAAAAGAAAAGATGAAAAGAAAATAAACTAATAACACAAATTTCAAATATACTATTTATAATGGTAGAAACATTTTAGTGAGCAATGATCCTGGCCTTTAGTGAGGTTTTTCTCATAACAGTTAATTTGTCATGAGTGAATAATTTCTGAGTAAAACATTATAATTTCATTTTTTCTTTCTTTCTTTCTTTTATTATTATTATTATTATTTTTTGAAACAGAATATTGTTTTTCTGTCCAGGCTGGAGTGCAGTGGCACCATCATGGCTCACTGCAACCTCCACCTCCCGGGTTCAAGTGATCCTCCAGCCTCAGCCTCTTGAGTAGCTGGGACTACAGGCATACTCCACCACGTTTGGCTAATTTTTGTATTTTTTGTTGAGAAGGGGTTGTGCCATGTTGTCCAGGCTTGTCTTGAACTCCCGGGCTCAAACAATCAGCCTGCTTTGGCTTCCCAAAGTGCTAGAACTACAGGCATGAGCCATGGAGCCCAACCTGTGATTTCTTTGCTGTGTATCCACCTTTAATACAAGGATAATTTTTTGGCATGTTGATAAAAATCAGGGTGTAAAGTATCCAGTATGAGGGGAAAAGCCAGGATTATAATACATTTGTCAACTTCAGGTTTTCTTGCTAGCCTTTTCTGTGATATACAAAGTGTACATACAACTATATGGGCAGGAGAATCGTTGAAGTAAGTTACCATTGTTCAAACAATAATTTGTTGGAACCAAATATCACCCACAATGCAATGTGGCCATAATAAAAGAATGGCCATAGAGGCAAAAAACTTCTTTTGAATCCTGGATTCACCATTTATTTGATGTGAGATCACCTTTACTTTTATACTATCAATTACCTCAGTGTAAAGAGTATATTATTAAAATTCCCTCGTAGGGTCACTTCAAAATTAAAATAAATAATTCACATAAATGCTTAGCACTGTGCCCAGAGTATGGACATGAATGTTAAATAATGCCTTAACATTTATCCCTAAGAGTAATCATATTATTATCATAATAAGATGATGTTGATTCAGGATATGATTTGGGAAACAAAATGTTGACAGGGACCAATTGCAGAATACTCAAGATCATATAGTTTCTAGAAATTACTTCTACTGTAATATTTAGATAAAGTATGGTCCCACCTTTGCCATCCTCTGAAGTATCTCATCTTATATTTATTCTATATAATTCTTTATCTTTTATAATATTTGAGGAATAAATTAATGAATGAATAATCTTCTAAACTCTCCCAAATCTCTCTCAATGGCTTAATACTATCAAGATTTATTACTCCCTCATGTCACATTCCAGTGCAAGCTGGGGCGAAGAGTGGGGTGAATCTGTTTCATTCAGTCCCACTTAGTCATTCAGGAACCTGGAAGTAACTCTGCCATTCTTTAGGCCTTTGGAGTCTTCCAGTGGATACTCAACATTGGGTAAGGAGGGAAGAAAGCTTATTGAAGAGCCAGCAGGATAATTCCTTAATCCTATTGGCTTGAAATCAACCACATGGCCCAACCTAATTGCAGGTGAGGTATGGGAATATAATTTAGCTGTGTATTTTGGAGGAAAAAGAAATGGGCTGGCACAGTAGCTCACGCCTGTAATTCCAGCACTTTGAGAGGAAAAGATGGGAGGATACCTTGCATCCAAGAGTTTGAAACCAGCCTGAGCAACATAGGGGGATCATGTGTCTACAAAAAATAAAAATTAAAAACTAGTCAGACGTGGTGGCATGCGTCTGTAGTCCCAGCTACTCAGGAGGTTGAGGCGAGAAAATTGCTTGAGCACGGGAGGTTAAGGCTGCAGTGAGCCATGATGGTGCCACTGCACTTCAGCCTGGGTGACAGAGTGAGACCCTATCTGAAGGAAAAAAAAATTGGGATTGCTGAACACAGAGCATTCTGCCCTACTGATCAACTAAACACTGCCACTAACAAAATTAATCTTATGTTTCTTCTATAAATTTTCAGTTACCTAAAGATGGTGAGGAACACTTGCTTAGGAAATTAATTTGCACATAGTTTTATAGAACAATATATCTTATATTAGAAAGTCTTTGTCAGCAAGGATTGGAAAGTATCACCTTTTGATAAGTCTTTGTTCTATAGGAATTCTCTGTATAACTTTTTGTAAGGCATTTATCCTACTTCATTTCTACTTAAAGCTCATATATATGACAGAGATTATATCCTTAAATGAGCATTTCCTTGCTTTTATCATCTTGTGTCATTATCCCAACATTCTTTTATTATAGTTGTTATTGAGAGCACACTTTCAGATTTAGCATGGAGATTAACTGTGAAATAGGTAAATAGTGAATTGTTTACTTGGAATAAAGTATAAAAGTCAATGCTTTTAAGAGTTTTTTTTTTTTTTTTTTTTTTT